>NW_006408589.1:9811167-9859775 GCF_000296735.1 Chrysochloris asiatica | reverse complement strand
TTCATTGAAAGAGAGGGACTAAGAGTTGGCAGCCAGGAGGTAGACTTGCAGAATGTGCCCTTTTGTGATTTAAATTATCATATATGCCTGAGTATTAAAAAAAAAAAAGAGAAAGAGAGCTAAATAAATAGTGAGAAATACTGTTAACTGGTGGTACATGGAGAGGATTATAATCATTGTAATGAATCAAGGCGTATGATTTGTTGAATGTAAAATTGGTGATCTGCCTTGTAAACTTTCAGTCAACTCACAATTTAAAAAAGAAAAAAGAAAAAAAAGAGCAGGTTTCAGAGTCTCTTCTGACATCCGCTTTGATCTTTACTTTCTTTCCTGTCTTTTTACTGACCTTTTACTTTTTCAGGGATTATGTACTTGATTACATCCCATAACTCTTCTGATCTTTGGTCACTAGTGTCTAATGCAAATCTGTTCTGATCTGTGAATTCATGTGGGATATATTTTGGGTTATATTTTCGTGCTTGTGGTTTTGTGGCAGTATAGTATAAGCACTGGACTGCTAACCACAAAGTTGGCAGTTCAAATTCACCAGCTTCTTCTTGGGAGAAATATGAGATTTTCTGTTCCTATAAAGATTTACATCCTTGGAAACCTTGTACAAGGTTGTTATGAGTTGGACCTGACTTGAAGACACTTAACAGTAACAATGAAATTTGGAATCCAACTATGAGGAACCTTGTTTGCTGTGGAAGGAGCCTGTTTTCTCTAGGATGGTGATGGGTAAAATGAAAGATAAGGGGCTGACATGGCCCCATGAGTGCTTTAGAGACCCCCTTAGGTAGCTGGATGGGGGCTGGGTTGGAGCATCATAAGAGAAAGTAGTACTTTGACGTTCATTGCAGTGATCATGTGGAAGATACAAGACTTCATGATGTTCAGTTTTTCATTTCAGTTCACAAAGGCTTCCTGAATTTAGTACTTTCCTAAATGAGGAAAACAGTGCCTACTTACATGGAGTTGAGAATGTAGTGGGGGAGGGGGTGTAGAGTTGTAAATTGCTATAAGACAAATAGTCATTTAAAGAGGATCAGAAGGATAATGCACTTAGAGGAATAAAAGGGGGAGTGGCATCCAGGTAACTAAGAGAAGGACATCTTCTTATTGCCTGAGTCCCCCTCCTGACCCTAAGCTCTGTGAGGCCAAGGCTGCATCCACAGTTTTCTCTTAGTATCCTCAGACCCTAGTCTGACAGAGAAAGGGATCAATCATAGTTTATGGAAAAATTGATGTGGATTGAGGCTCATCAGACAAGTTCTCTTGGAGTTGGTTGATGCATGTTAGTGGAGAGGAGCCAGGACTCTAATCCATGAAAGAAAATCTAGGTTTGTAATCTGAGTAAAAGGAACCCTGGCAGTGTAATGAATTATGAGCTGGGCTGCTAACCTCAGGGTCAGTGGTTCAAATCTACCAGTTGCTCTGTGCAAGAAAGATGAAGCTTTCTGCTCCTGTAAAGATTTACATTCTTAGAAGCCCTATACAAGGTCACTATGAGTCATAAGTGATTCAGTGGCACAAAACCACCACCTCCTCCACCACCTATTTGAGTTGAGAGGTCCCCAGGTGGTGCTCAACTAGATATCTATAGGTTGGAGGTTCAATAAATGATCTGTTTCCATAAAGTTTATAGTCAAGAAAACCCTGTGGAGCACTTCTAGTCTGTAACATGTGGGGTGTTCATGAATTGGCGTCAACTCAGTAGCAATGGAGTTCATCTGAGTTTGTGAATGTGTTTATTTGTGTGGTGTGTGCTTTGGTTTTGTCCTCTTTAATCCCTAGTTCTCAGCTACAGGAGGCCTGCTGTGTTTGTTTTAACAAACAAACACATGACAACAACAAACAGCTTCTCATTTTCCTTCATCACCCAGACAGTATTTCTGTGTGTAGGGGGATTGAGTTCAGGCTGGAAAGAGAATTGTGTGGCTCACAGTTGAATTTGCCAATTAAAATGGCTCATAAGAAAAAAACAAAGACTTTTCTGTCAGCAAAACCAGGGTATCACAACATCACATGTGCCACTTGGAAAGCCAAGCCCATATAGGCCACTGTGCTTAAATAATGATACAGCAAAACCAAACCAAGACAAAGCATACACACACACAGGGGAGCTCCAAAAAATCAATTAGCTTTCAATTCCGTTTGCCACAAACTTTTGAAGCGCCCCTGTGTGTGTATGCATCCATATATCTATACATAAGCACATTTATATGTTGTTTTTGTAATATGTCATTGAGTTAGTTCTGACTCACAGTGACCCTGTATAGGGTTTCAGAGATTGTAAATCTTTGCAGAAACTCTTATCTTTCTCCTGCAGAGCGACTGGTGTGCTTGAACTGTCCCTCTTTCAGTTCACAGTCCAGTGCTTATCGTTCAGAGCTACCACGCTCCAGATACATATATACATGTGTATATGTTGTTGCTGTTGTCAGGTGCCATCGAATCAGAACCGACTCATAGTGACCCCAAGCACAGCGTCTGATCCTGGGCCAACCTCACTACCGTTGCCACACTTGAGTCCATCAGTGCTACCACCTGGCCAATCCATCTTGTTGGGGGGTCTTCCTCTTTTTCTCTGACCATCTATCTTCTCCAGCGACTGTTCCCTCCTGACATTATGCCCAAAGTATGAGAGACAAAGTTTAGCCATCTTGGCCTCAAAGGAGCACTCTGGCTGCACTTCTTCCAAAACAGATCTATTGGTTCTTTTGGCAGTCCATGGCACTTTTAGTATTCTCCTCCAACACCACAATTCAGAGGCATCAATTCTTCTATGATCTTCTTTATTCACTGTCCAGCTTTCGCATCCATATGAGGTATATATAGGTATATACATATACATACATATATACGAATATGCATGTTGTTGTTGTTAAGTACTGTCAAGTTGGTCACCTCTCATAATGACCCTGTATGGAGTTTCATAGGAGAAGCTGGTCAGTTTAAACCGCTGGCCTTGTGGTTCAAACTGACCTTGCGGTCTAGTGCATTATCCTGCAGCACCACACCATACATGTATACATATGTGTATGTACTGAGGTTTTACCAGGAAGAAAAAAGTAAGTTTCATTTGGGTGAAGTGCAGTATTGTTATGGATTCTGAGAATTTGTGAAAACCATTCATAATAATAAAGTTTTTATTTGCTTTGGAGCAAATACTTTCATGGCCTGATTTTATTGTCTTTTTATTTTAGTTGTGGTTTACGCCAAGGCAAAATGCTTTACCCAAAATATTTCTTCAGTCAGACAGACCCTATCTCTTTTAAATTGTATTTTGTCTGAAATGGACTAGGTCACATGTAATAAATTTTGACATTTTAATGGAAACATTACAGCAAAAATAGTTAACAATCTGCTTTAATTTAAAAACTCATTTTCTCTTTTGTATGGTCAGACATTATCTTGGTATAATGTGCAAAAATGCACTGGGATTTAATTATGATGGCAATTTGTTCTGAAACAAGGTTAAGCTGGGCTGGCAGTATTCCGGATAAAAGGGCTGGGGTGGCAGCTGGGAGTACAGTAGTGGCTTGATGATCCTAGATCCAGAATGTCATGTGGAACAGAATGAAGTTAGAAGCTCTGGTGCATAGCTGCTAAAGGTATTACTCACAGGAAGACTGGATGCTCTGGGGAGCACAGATTGATATTGTATGTACTGTGGAACCATCCCCATGTGAGGACTGATGGAACAGGAAAAACTGACATCCATTTCTTACTGTCTCAATACTGGATCCAATTCATTCATTCATTTATTCCTGCAACAGATATTTGAATGTTGTTGTACTAAGTGCTGAAAATACAAAGGTAAGCAAAAATTAGCAGTTTTCTTACTTTAGGTAGATTATAGGCCAGTGAGACAGAAATGCATTTACCAAAGAATGGCACAAAAATGGTCCAAAGACTGCAGTGCAAACAACTCTGCTGGGAGGTCTGTGGTAGCAGGTCAGTGGGTAAGATGGTTATTTTGTGCTGTTGGGACAGTGGTGGGGGTAGTCATGGAAGGCATTGCCTGAGGAAGCCCCATTGGAGGTGGGAACGGAGCAGAGAGGTTGCTGTGGTGGGAAGTGTTCCAGACAGAATGCACCATGTACACAGACCCTTTGGGGCAGGCAGGGGGAGAGATGCTAGAATTATGGATTCAATGAACCCAAGGAGGTTCCATTTGACTAGGGAGCAGACAGCAAAAGCTGGAGAGCCAATGAGAGAGACTTTGTGGTTAGGTCATGCAAAGTTGTCTGGGTCATGTTTTACTTCCTGCATTTGTTAGAAAGCCATTGAATGATTTTAAGCCAGAGAGTAACATGGTTGGGATCTAAATTTTTTTTTAAAGACAGTTTTAGCTGCCATGGAGGATGGATTGGATGGGGAATGGAATTTATATGGAGATGGTCTTGTTTGAGGTCAAGTGAGAGACAAAATATCACCTTGACAGTGTGACGGTGAACCACTGGCCTTGGCAAAATGGCTTTGCAATGAAAAAAGTAAGTTCTGTGTTTTCCAGAAATATCTCCCTGCTCTTCAGTGCTTGAGAGTTCTGTAGGAGGCAGGAAGATACCATGTATTTTGGAAAACTCAGAAGTAGGGGTAGTGAGATGGAATCAGTAGGAATTGAGGCAGTAAATTGATAAAAAGATGGGAGGAAGTTGAGGTGAAAGTACCCCAAAGAGGACCATTTGGCCAGTCAACAGTTTGCAGGAAATGTGAACAATGTTGGATTCATCCCTAGTTCTTTACATTGCCAGCAATGCTTGATGGGCATAATAATCATAAAAAAATCTACATTTCTTGAAACTTAAAAAAAGAAATATGTTTTGAGCATACGGCAAGTTGCCTCAAGAAGCTTAAAATTAGAGCCTTTTCGAATAAAGTTTATATTGAAGAAGAAATTGTACCTGCAGGCAAGAAGGGGATTCAAGTCTAGCCTCAAAGGGTGCTAGAACTGTTCCTGGAATAAGGTGCCCAGCCCTGCTGGCATTCTGCCTACCAACCACATCACTCCTAAAATTCACTTGCCACATGATTGCTGCAAGCCCTTGGGTAAGTCATTTCTCTTCTTTAATTGCCTCATGCTTAAAACAAAAGGGGCCTGACTTTTCCAGCCCCTTTCACATTTAGGATATGTGCGTTCCTGTGGCAGGAATCCTTCATTGAACAGTGTTAGACTATGTTTCATATGCCTGTGTGTTCTTCTGAATCATGAAGGACTTTGTTACTTAATGTTTAGTCTCATGATCTTGGCTGGTTCTACTGAGGCCTCAAAGAGTTCATTCCTTCTCCATTCCATTATCTGCTCTGAGAAAAGCTTAAGCCTGTTTCCATAGGATTCTGAAAACCACTGGAGCCTCTTAAACACATCTTCTGTCGTCTCTTCCAATTTACTTCATCTAATGAATGAATGGATTCCTGGTGTGACTGTAGGATAAGCACTGAACTGCAAACCACAAAGTCTGTGGTTCAGATCAACCAGATGCTCTTTGGAAAGCATATACAGGGTCGCTGTGAGTTGAAACTGACTTGACAGCACTTAACAGTAACAATAATGAATGAGTAGACATCTGTTGAATATCCTTGTTTTGGACTTTCGCTCAGTTAATTGTCAGAACACCTCTGTGAGGCAGGAGTTGTGCTCAACATTGTGGTTGTGGTGTGCTTATCATTGTGGTATGTCATTGAGTTGATTTCTACTCCTAGTGATCCTGTAGGACAGATAGAACTGCCCCATGGAGTGTTCAAGGCTATAATCTTTACTGGAACAGATCTCTAGGACTTTTCTCCCATGAGCAACTGTTGGGTTTGAACTGACAGCTTTCTGGTTAGCAGTCGTTTGGTTAGCAACCAAATGCTTAGCCATTGCGCTACCAGGACTCCTTTGTTCAGCATTAAGATGTAGAATTGAGACTCAAGAGAGGTTAAGATACTAACTGAAGGTCACTCAGCCAAACGAAGAGTGACAGAATGGTATTGGATCCAAGACATCTGCTTCTACATTCTGGGTTGTTGTTGTGCGTGTCTGCATGAGTGTGTTTCTTTCTTAAATTGGAGTCTCAAAAAGTGAAGCCTCTCACTCAAGGTACAAACAAGGTGGTTTTAGAGGGTTCATGGTTGAGGCAGGAAAACTGTGAATCACATGATGGAAAAGTTATTTTCTTTTCAATTCTCTCTCAACTCCCCCCTGGTTAGTCAAGTTGAAATGTGTTTAGTGTTAATGTGGCTTTAGCATGCGTTGGGCATTTGCTATCTCCCTTTTTTGTAATGGAGATTTGGTCTGGCAAGAATTCATGTTTTTATTTCATCTTCTATTTTTGCAATGTGATACTGGCTTTTCTTACAGTGGTGATATCTTCAAGGGAACAATCATACAAGAAAAACGTGGAATAAATTATAGGTCAGGTGTTGCTGTTGTTACTGTGTGCTGTCAAGTGGACTGTGATTCATACTGACCCTGTGGGACAGAGAAGAACTGCCCAGTAGGGTTTGTTAGGCTGAAATTCTTACCACAGCATATAGCCACATTTTTTTCTCCTGAGGAGCTGCTGGCGGTTTTGAACCATTGACCTTTTGGTTAACTGCCAAGTGCTTAACCATTGTGCCACTGGTGCTCCCCATAGTTCAGGTGAAGGTGCATAATAATAAAAATCATAAGTGTGTGCATTTGCATGAAGCTGGGAGCTGCTCCATTGATTCATATGGTCTTCCTCATTCTTCCTCAGCACACAGGGATTTATCATGATCTATGTGGTATCAAGTTCTGAAGCTGTTCCTTGTTAGTTTCTTTCCCTGGGACATATATAGAAGCCATTATAATGAGAACCATCCCTGCCCTTAGGGCCATTAAGGCTCCCTTCTTAAGTTTAAATTTTATAACCCAAATAAACTCTAGTAATGGAGTCTTAAAACCTAGGAAAAATATGTAAGTTTATTGTAAAAGATAATATCCCATTTAAAACAGTTTAGAAATTTACAAAACCTTACATTAATACATCATCTTTAAGAAGGCGCTCTATAGATGAGCTGGTATTAAGTTCCAAGTATAGTGAATACGCTTTTTTTTTTTTTTTTAACTACAGAGAAATCGGCTACATAAACTCCTGCAAGTTAAATTGATGTTTTGGATTTTTTTTCTCTCTCTCTCCATTTAATAAAAGTAATGTTTGCCAAATTAATCTCTCTCCATAAAACCATAGAACCTCAAGTACGGCTTTTCTACAGAATATCATGGCAGAGGTTACATGTATTTTACAAAGAAGCGATTTTCACTTGAGCAGTGAGTATAGAGTTTGGTTATATGTATGAGTGTTTGTTTGCTTGTCTGAACAGAGATGGTCATTTTTGTTCAGCAGGAAAGTGTTTAACAAATCTTTCCCCCCCACCCCCCCACAATGATGTTAAATGTTCAGTTTTCAGAAGCGATCTCTTTCCCTGTTTCTAGTCTTTATCCACAGCTGCTGTGTTGTGCTTTGGTATAGAATCATTGTAGCCTCGATTGATTGTATTTCTAGACATGTCAATTTCCTTTCAATCTCAATTTCATTTAACTCCATTGAGGGTTTATTTGAGGCTCCCAACTCAAGATATAAAGATGATTACATGAGCGTCTTCATTATCAAAGTGTGTGAATTGCCTTGTTTGGGTCCCTTCTACTATACATCTCTTCACCATTCCAGGCTAACTTTGGCAACTGTTCAGGTCAGTTCATCTCATGTTGGAACATGCTCAGAGCTTATAAAGCAGGTAGGTAGGGGTTCTTAGCCCATTTGAGAGTGGACAAACAGACCCAGAAAGTTTAAGCTAGTTGCCCTTGGTTAGTGGAATAGATTATTCTTTTGCCTGGGTCTCCTAATTCTGAGAACGGGATTATTTTCATTCTAGCATGCTGCCCAAGAATATAAATTCATTGGAAAATTAGCGTAAGCAAAGCAAATTAAGATGGAAGCTCTACTCCAAGATGAAATTATGTAATAGATCCCTAATGATGTACTTTATTGGATTATCCTCTTTGCCTTTCTTTTCCATTGCTGGGGCCACCTGGGAGTTGATTGTGTGGATACAGAGAAAAAGACTTGTGGCTTTTAGCCAGTGGTAGCATATCTTATTGAAATGTAGTTTCCTAAGTTTGACAAGTGTATTTATCTTAATTCTAACTTGACGTTATATATTCTGGTCTCATTTTGTGGGTTTAAACATTACACTAGAAACAGAACAAGAACATCTTGAATGACATCCCAAGACTTAAATAGTGCAAGCTGAGATTCCTTGCCAAATTTCCCTCTCGATCTCACTGAAATAGCTTTGTGCACTGCAGCGCTGTGACAGGGAAGGTGAAATTGTTGGAGGGCTTTGCTCAATTAGTCTCAATTTGCAGTGGGTTCACATACAACCTACATACACACAGGATGGTGCACTCTGCAAAGAATCGCCTAACACAGAAACTGAATCTTCAGAAAAGGGGATTCTGAAATGCCTTCCTCATTCAATGCATGCTTAGCTTTAGGGGCCCTTGTCTTGCAGCATCATCCCATCTACAGGCTGGTAGAAAATTTACTTTAATGAGAAGGAATGCAAACCTTCCCTCACCCACAAAAGTATGTTGTTGTTGGTAAGTGCTATGAGTCAGTTCTGACTCATAGCAATCCTGTATAGGGTTTCCGAGGAGCTGCTGGTCAATGTGAACTGTCAACCTTGCGATTCAAACTGACCTTGGGGTCCAGTGCATTGTCCCACAGCACCACACCAGAACTCCTAAAAATGACTTCATTGTATTACTTTAGAAGTTTGTTTAGCCATGCAAGCTTGACCTGACCCCTCATTTATGGGGTCTTATCATAAAATTGAGCCAGACCTTGAAAGGATTCAGACTTTGGATAAGAAAGGTCTTTAATACTGAAATGAAAAATATATTCATAATATTCATATATATGTGTATATTTATCCTTATCCCTAGTCTTCTAGTGCTTCTGCTTCAATCAGACAACCATTGGTCACCAGGGAGGGAGATTGTCATCAGTATACATTTGAACCTATCTACAAAGCTGCTGTAGGAGAATGCATGGAATGACAAGAACCAGTGTTGCGTTTTCCTAGCCTTATTCATTATACCGCTAGGATGTGACTCATAGACAGGCTGCTGGACCTCAGGATCTTAAGCTTTCTGTGGAATCTTGGAATTTGAAAGCCAAACTGGATTCCACCCTGCTGCTAGAGTCCCAGGTAGAAAGACATGATAGGGCCACTAAAAATGTGGAAACCTCCCCTGAATTTCAACCATAGTCCTTACTAATTAAAACCATGTGGGACAGCACACAGACGAATCCTTGCACCATGGGGTGACCTAAACTTGGGGCAGTCAGTTACATCCCTGCAGCATGGGATGACAAGACCTTAATTCAGGATCAAGGGGTTAATTGCAAATGACAATGGCCCCAGCACACCAGAATGATCTTGCTTTTTGATTCCTTGCCCACTTCTGTTGTGCTTATGTATGCTGATATCTCAGTAACCTGCCAGCTTATTCATTTCTCTGCCTTGTGTGGGGTATCGCCAATTGCCCTCCTCTATCTTCCAGCTCTCCACAACACTTTTATTTTCTCATGGGTTGATGAACCTAGGATGTGAGGCAAGTGCTTAGCATCATGAGGTGCTAGAAAGGGTGGAAGTGGGTTTTGCTCTATCTGGACCCACAAACCAAGATTTTGTTTGGCCGTGTGAGGCAGGAAACGTGGTCACTCTAGTGTCCATGAAGTCCTCAGCAAGCCATGGCACTCACTCTGGTTAGGTTGGTGCCAGTTCTTCAGCGGTGGCTAACACCAACTCCAAGGCTTTCTTGGTTTGCAAGGTCAAGTGGATCACTCCCCTGGGCCTTTGCCAAGAAGTAGAGAAGGCATGAGGGCAGTGGTTTCCCCAAGTCGCTGAAGCCTTTAGGGGAGGACAGAGGGAATGATTCCGATGACTCAGATCCACCAGAAACACTTCTTCTTGACCTTCTTGGGTTTCCGCCTTAAGTCCTGTTTTTCTGGGATGGGGGGTTCTGTTGGGGACTTGGGTGGGGGAGTGGCCTCCTCAACAGGTACGGCTTCCTCCAGATTCTGTAGAACTTCATGGAACCTGCCTTCCTGTTGCCGGAAATCGTACTCTACACTGAAAGACACAGAAAGGAAGAATGGAAAGTAAATTCTGTTTGGTACAGAGGAGTTAGCTGTCCAGTTGGACATGAAAGAACATAGGCTTTGGTTCTGGTCCCAGATCCTTACTTGACTGTATGATCTTGGGAAAGTTATACTACCTCTCTGAGCATCCATTTCTTCATTGAATTGGCACTTGCTATTCCTGGTGTGGCATTGTGGGCTAATGCGTCAGACTGCAAAGTCACTTGAACTGCCAGGTCGGTGGTTCAAGATCACCAGCTGCTCCTTGGAAACCCCATACAGTGTCAGAATTGACAGCACTTAACAACAACAACAATGCTTTCTGCATGGGGATGCTCTAAAGATTAAATAAAGCATGTACCATGGTAGTAGGCATTCAGTGCACACCTACTGCCTCTCTCTTACATTTATTTACTGCTTGTAATTTTAATGTTTTTGTATGTTATGCATGAAAATTGTCTCATTTTGTAAGATTCAGGTAATATAGAGGAACATACAGCCAAACATTACAGATCCCTTTGCTCTGGCTAGTCCCACTTCAATCCCCAAGAGTGACTACTTTCAAGAGTTTGGTATCCAAATGATTCCAGGCATTTATATACATTGTTGTTGTTGTTAAGTGGGACCCTGCTCATAGGAACCCTTCATAGGGTTTCCGAGGAGCAGCTGGCCAGTTTGAACAGCTGACCTTGCAATTCAAACCTACCATACGGTCCAGTGCTTTCTCTCACAGTGCCACACCAGGAGTACATACAGGTTTGAATTACAAGATCGGTGGTTCAAACTCACCAACCGCTCCTCAGAAACTCTGTACAGGTTCGCTATGAGTTGGAATCTACTCGATGGTACTTAACAACAACACACATTTATATCTATATGAGGGAACTTCAAAAAAATTGGTAACATTCCATTGTTTTTTTTTTTTTTTTGAAGCCCCTCTCAAGAATGTGCATAGGAACATTTCATTTTACTTGTACGAACTTGTCTTCCTAAATTTATATATCCTGAAAAAAGGCAGCCAGATTTGTGACTAAGTACACAGGCTATGGACTCCAGGGTTCAAATCTAGGCTACTTCATTCACAAGCTATATGTGTGTGATGTTAGGCAAGTTCCTACACTGTGTAGTGCCTCAGTTTCCTCATTGGTATAATGGGGCTTTCTTTGGAAATAAGATGCATGCACTTAGAGCAGCGCCTGGTATGAATTCAGCCCTCCAAATGCATTATCCCCGATTCCTGTGGCTACTGTCATCATTAGTGCAATGACTACAGATATATTATCCCCTGTTCTTTGACTGGCCTCTCAACAGTGAGTCTTGGAGAACTTGATGTGATAAATCTACACAGTATCACGTAATGCACATCTATTTAAAATGCGCTGGGCTGGAAGGTCAGTTTGAACTGCAAGGTTGGTGGTTCAAGCTCACCAGCCACTCCTTGGAAACACTGTACAGGGTTGCTATGAGTTGGAACTGACTCAACAGCATTTAACAGCAACAACATGAATGGATAAAGGATGCCTGGTGGCACTAGTGGTTAAGTGTTCCGCTGCTCACCAGAAAATGGATGGTTTGAACTCATCATCCACTCCACAGAGAAAATAAAGATGAGGATCTGCTTCCATACAGATTTACAGACTAGGAAACCTATTAGGACAGTTCTACTCTGTCCTATAGGGTTTCTATGAGTCAGAATTTGCAGTAGTGGGTGGTAGGATGAATGGATATTTCCTAATGTCTACAATTGTTTTCTAATGTATGTATGCATTTTGGAATCAATCATATACTGACTTGATTGAATTACATTGACCTGTGAAGGCACAGGGTTTCTAGAGGTTGAGGGAGTTGGGGGGCAGGATGGGCATAGCACAATCTCTGGTCTGTGTGGTGCTAGTATTTGCACATCCCACCCCCGGCTCCTGCCAGGAAGGTGGGTCAGCTGACCGCAGGGACTCCCAGCCTGGCTTTTCACTCTGACTCATTCCTCCGCTGGGCCAGAACGGACTCTCATAGACAACTCAGCAGGTTGTACTTGAACTCCTGCTTGTAATTGTCCACTCTCCTCAGAGGAGATTTACTTATGGAGGAATTTTCAGTGCTGGGTGGCTTGTAAAAAGGTTCTCAAGCTTGCAGGTGTGTCTGTTACCTGATTTCCTAGCAGGGTTCTCTAAAGGCCCAAGGGTGAGGGAGCCAGCGTGGGAGTGATGAGAGTGGAGGCAATGCGGAGTCAGGAAAAACAGTGCCTATTCCTTCTTAGTAAGGAGGGAAAGATGAAAGACCCCCAGGTTGGTGTGTGATGTGGCATCTAAATGACATGCTGGCTAAAGTCTGTCTATCCATCAAGGACTAAAAAGGAGCTGCCAGTGAGGGACCACTGTTTCCTGCTACTCTTCCACATCACCACCCCAAGATTCAGACTCTGAGTCAGTGCTGGGGGCCATTGCCTAGCAGCTCTGTCACTGAGCAAGGGCTGAAGAGTCTGGAGGGTGAGGTGGTCTCTTTGGAAACCAGCCCGATGGGGTATCAGGCCTTAGTGCATACTGGGGAGGGGTGTCTCATTGTTTGGTTTCTGTAGTTTTGCTAAGTATTCCCCAGATTTTCTACCCCTTCTCTTACATCCTTCCCCTTTCTGCCCCTCCAGGTCCTCCCAATAGGGACACAATCCTGTCTGGGTGACCTGGCCAATGGATGGAATGTGGGCTGTGATGAGTTGTGAGGTCTTGGGGGAGTCACTTTCCATTTTCAAGCCTCCAGTATTCTCATCTGTAAAATGAGCATGGTACCCATTCACAGGATCCATCCTCCTCCCCACAAAAAATTATAAAAAGCAACAACAACCAGTTGCTGTCAAGTGGATTCCAACTCATGGTGACCTTATGTGTATCAGAATAGAACTGTGTTCCATAGGATTTTCAATGGCTGACTTTTTGGAAGTAGATCACTAGGCTTTCTTCCAGGGTATCTCTGGGTGGACTTAAACCTTGAACCTTTTGGTTAGCAGCTGACAAATTGAAGCATTTGTACCTGCCATAGGATCTTGGGGTAATCTAAGTGGCATAGTATAATGTTGCACTTAGCACGGTGGTAGGCACTAAGTACTCAGTCTGTCAGTTAACAAATGCTTATTGAGCATGCTTCATTGCCAAGTCCTCTGTCTTAGTTCTCTACTGTTGCTTTCACAGAAATACTCCAAGTGGGAGGCTTTAACAAACAGAAATGGATTCTTTCACACATTAGAAGATTGGAAGTTCACACACAGGGCACTGGCTATCCAGGAAGCCTTTTCTCTTTGTCAGCTCTGGTGGAAGGTCCTGGTCTTGATAGCTTGTGCTTCCTGGTTCCTTAGAAATATTCATGTGGCGGCATCTATCTCAGTCCATCTCTTCTCTGCTTGCATGCTAATCTCTTTTATATCTCAAAAGACATTGATTCAAAACACTCTCACACTAATCCTGCCTCATTAACATAACAGAGACAACCCATTCCCAAAGGAGTTATCATTGAAGACGTGTGCTGCTGTGTATAGGGTTTCTAAGGAGCAACTTGTGGGTTCGAACTGCTGATGTTGCAGTTAGCAGTCCAGTACTTACTCAGCATTGCCACACCAAGCATAGAGGATATAATATATAACATATATTTTTGGTGGTGGGTGGGGGAAGGCAGGCAAAATTAAATCTATAACATACTGTTGTAGGTGTTGGGAGAAAGTGACAGATTGACAGACACTATCCCTGTCCACCTGGTACTGCTTGTCCAGAGCTCTGTGTCCTCAGAAAATGCTTCTTATTATTGTCATGTGATATTGAATCAGCTCTGATTCATAGAGACCCTGTACAGGGTTTCTAAGGAGTGGCTGGGGGGTTTGAACCACCAACTTGTGGTTAGCAGTCCAGTGCTGATCCTACAATGCCACACCAAAACTCCTTAGTAAATGGTGTTGTTGTTGTTAAGTGCTGTTGAGTTGGTTCTGACTCTTAGCAACCCTGTATAGGGTTTCTGAGAAACAGCTGTGGAGTTTGAACTGCCAGCCTTGTGGCTAATAGTCCAGTGCTGATCCTTCAGTGCCACACCAGTAAAGGCTTTGTTGTTTAGTGCCATCGAGTCGATTCCGACCCATAGCGACCCTGTATAGGGTTTCCAAGGAGCAGCTGGTGAGCTTGAACCCCATCGACCTTGCAGTTCAAATGGCTCTGCAGTCTGATGCATTAACCCACAGCGCCACACCAGGACTCCAGTAAATGCTAACCAGCATCAATTGCTATTAGTGATGCAGTCTAAACTCAGGATTTGCTTGGTCCTAGGGCAGAGGCAGAGCTAGTATCACATACCCAAGATTCCATTTCCAGCAGGTATCACTCAGCACTGAACTTCTGTTTTTCTCTAAGGTTGGTTTCAGCCTGTACCCACCTGCACCTCACTCTCTCCAGTGGAATCTTAGGGATATAGATTCACAGGCTGGGGAAGAGTTGTCAACATCAACCTCTGCATTGCACTGAGGAAGAATTTAAAGTAATGAGTTGCAAGCTCTGATTTGCATGGCCTCTAGCACTGGGAACATGCATTGTTGACAGATAGTGATAACCCACATTCACAACTCTCTTATCTTTGATATAACCCAGTCCTCTCCAATGAGACAGAAAAATTATTTTCATATGGAGTCCTTTGAGAAACTTTGAGAACCTTGAGAACCTTTGACTTCATATGGAGTCAAAGACAGTACTGCCCCTTGCTCAATCTATGGCTTTCTAATGCTGCATAATACAGGACATCTTATCCACCCATACATCTGTCCACCTACCCAGTCATCCATCCATCATCTTCATTTAGTCTGTCAACCCATTCATTCATCCATGCTACTCTGGCTTTACAACAATGTTAGGTTTCAGGGACACCAAGGGTACGAGAGACAGACTGCCCTTGTAAAACTTCTCAGCGACAGAACACATTCTTAAACTAACAAATTTAACCAACAGTTAATTTCAAAATATGCTTCTTATTTGTCTCAGCACCCCCTAACTACTTCCCAGCTCTTCATCTATATGCCTCTACCAAAATATGCAAACACAAACAAAAATTAGTCTCCTTCTACTCTTTATACATTTAATTTCTCTGGCTTCATTATTTGAGCAAACAAGCCTCATAACAGTGCCCATTAGAAAAGTAAGACTTTGTGATTCTAGAAGTGGTACCCAATCAACAGCCCTGGGAAGAGAGGAACCAGGAGACAGAACTTAAATTCCAATCTCTTCCTCACTATTTGAAGTGCAGCCCAATAGAGAGGAGGAAGCAAGGGCTTTTGAGACGGATGCTCTTGATTTGGAAGCAAGACTGTACCATTTACTGGCTGGGTGACCTTGGGCATGGCGCTTCTCTGTATGTGACTCAGTTAAATGTGAGCGTTATAGCTACATCACTGGGTGGATGTGTCACTGGGGTACTACTAATAGGTGTCATGTCCTCACATATGGCCACTACTCCTGCCCACTCCACTCTCCACTAAGTCCTTTTGGCTTTGTCTCTGAGGGACTGAATGCCTCACCTCCTTGCTTATACCTTCATCTATTCCGTAATTGTACACCTTGTGAGCAACATTGCTCTTCACCCCTCCCCTTCATGTACATTCAGGGAAGAATACACTCTTTATGTTTCTATGGAAACACAGCAGGATTCCATTATAATCATTGGGATTTAGGGAGCTCCCCACCCCCACCCCTTGTGACTGCCCCCACTGGTCTTGGCAGTTTAAAGAGAATTGGAAATGACTTCCTTTTCAAGGCCAGGCAAATAGCAAAGTATAGAGATGCGGATGTGCTTTGGAAAGAAATTGATTAATGTTTTTTAGGCCAAAGCAATTTATTAACATAAAGGAAAATTGTCAGTTTTCTTCTTATTCATCTGTTTGACAAACTACTGTTTAGTTTGGAGGGGAGGAGAGGGAGTATATTTTATTCTAGTGGCAGCTGCCTTATAAATGGGAGGGGGGTAGCAGCACCCTCTCATCTGCTTTTTATCTTAAGGCTGCATGGAGAAGAGTTGATCCCCCAACTTTCTACTTAGTCAGCCTAAACCCTGTTCAGCAACCCTTTGTGGAATAAGGAATAAGTTGCTTATTTGGTGGGAATTCAAGGTAAACTTAGCAAAGGGCTGCTTGTAGACTCTAGAGAGGAACTCTCTGCCTTAGGTTTGGACCTAGAAGAGTTCCTGAGTGGCACACACATTTAAGCACCTTGAAAGAAAGGACTTCTTCCAAAAGGTCACAACCTGAAAAAAACCTTTGGAGAGCAGTTCTATTCTGATACTTAAAAGGTCATAATGAGTTAGAGCTGACTTAATGACCCTAATAACATCAAGATAGCACACCACCAACCTTTTCAACCTCCTCTCTGCCTCTGCCCTATCTCTTTCCCCCTACCTTTCCACCCTCACTTCTTTTCCACTACCTGTATTCCATATTCAATCTGCATCCCATCCAGGATGATGAGGAGGAAGAGTGATGCTGAGTTAGTTGGTCAAGAGTGCTGTTCATGGTGGGGAGAAATGGTGGTCAAGAAATTATTACTATACAGGATTCAGAACAGTAGTCATCCAGATGGTCCTAAGTACTCCACATCTGTGGGACTGATCCCCTTGAGGATGGTTCAGGAATGCCCAGCTCACGCCTAGGGAAACTTGAAACCCTTCCCCCTAAAGGAGATATCTGAGCATGGTGGCACATTGTGTTTAGCAAGTGAGCTGTGTGTCACCAGGAATGGATGAGAGCTTTCAAGTTTCCCTCTTGAGTACACCTCACTAATCTAGCTGACAGATCACTGCTCTAGCCATCATGCTAGGTACAACACAGAAGGGTATTTTTCTAGGTAATTGGAAACAGCAAGAGTCCTACATCATGGCTTCTCTGAAAGAAGAATTAATAAGGAGCAAATAGTGTTAAAAATAAACAAAAGAAACAACAACACAAAAAATGATAAATACATAAATACATGAACAAGCAATAGAGTTAGGTCCAGTATACAGATTCACTGACAGACTAACTAAAGTTGGGTGAGCCCAAATGAGATAGATGTTTATATAGAAACAAAAAGAAACTTCTTTTATGTAGTGCTTATAAATTTGCAAAATTCTGTGATTTCGTTTATCCTCACTGTATCCCAGGAAATGAAAGAGTGTTGTTCTGTTCATTGAACAGACAAGGTAACTGACAAAAGGGACTCATAGATCAGATCGGAATGCAAACATTTGTTGCTTTTGTCTAAAAGGGACCAAGTACTTTATCCAAATGCCTGGCCTGGACCACATTATTGAAAACATGTAACAGTGTCAATGAGAAATACTAATACTAGTCATGACAATAATAGAAATGACAATACATTATAGAGTGAAACCTATCCTCTACCTCTAGACACTGTGCTCCAAGTTTTTTTGTTTTTGTTTTTCATTCTCTCATGTTACTCATATAGTTCTATGAGATAGATATTATCTTCATTTTACAAATAAGGAAACTGAGGCCAGGAGAGGTTAATACATTCACCAAGAAACAGTGCGTGATTTTGGACTCAGGTTGTCCATCTTCAAAGCTTGTGATGCCTCCAGCCATAAGCCATAGGTTTCAAGTACGTGGGCTGGAAATGAATGACCCATGGGGTCTCCTTCCTGCCTCCCTCCCCCCCTTTTTCAGTTCTTGTGGGAGCATTTCTGTGCCACTTTGCACAGAACTCAGGTGCACCACAGCTATATCGACCTTCTTTATTTTTTTTTTTTTCAAGAATTAGCTGTGAGAATCAATGTCTCCAACAAGAGTAGTTGGTTCCTGTCCATTTGGATAAATCACACCACTTTGGAAAGTGTCTTTAGGGAAGAATTACAGTCTTAGAAAGTAGGAGGTTTAGTTTTGTTTTGTTTCTCCCCCAGCCTGGAAGGAATATTGTTCTTACAACTTTCTCCTAATGACCAATTTTCTCCTTATTTATAGGATGTAATTTTGAGCTTCCCCACTTGCAGCCACTTCAGGTTGGCAAACCCACCCTTCCTCCCAGGGCATCTGTCTGCTAAAGAGTCCCCAGAGGACCACAGATTGTCTCCTTGGCACATAAATAAACAGAGCCAAGCTGTAGAAGTCTTCTCCAGTGATAGTTACCTTTGAAATAAATCTCTCTTCTGGGATGTGTGGCCTGGTAACTCTGCCTGAATGCTGAGCCGTCAAAAGGGAAGGTTATGTCAAAGAACATGAACCCATATCTTTATGACTATTCAAGGTCAAGAGGAATGAAAGGAAGTGGGAGGACAAATATCTGCTAATAGGACTTAGGTTTGAGCCTTGACTCTGTTGGATCTTGGACAAGTCCCTTAACCTCTCTGAGACTGAGCTTCCTCATCTGTAAAATGGGAATAATAATCACACCCCTAAAGGTTATTGGAAGTCTAGAATGAGATGATGGAAGTACAGTGCTTAGCAAAATGCATGGCATAATGACTGCTTCAACAAATGATAACGATTATCATATTCACTTGATGAAGAAATAAAGATTAGGCCATTCTGTAGTCCACTATGGCCTTGGCGCCGGCGACCATCTGTGTTTTATTCCTGTGATACACTCAACTTGCTTGATCTTATATTTATGACATATTTCAGCCTTTTTAGCTATTAATGCATTAAAATAGGCCTCACTTTTATTGCAGATAAATTGCTGATGTTATAAATCCTATTTATTTCTTCCTATACTGGAAGAAGGAAAAGAAAGGGATAGAGCCACTCTAGAGAAGCAGGGAACGGAGGCAGTTGTCTTAGACATAAACCCACTGGGGTTCATAGAAATTTCTGCACACACTCTAGACTTTACCCTTATTTCCCAAAGAGACAGCATTAAGCTAGGATTGGTGTTGGTTGTTTGGGGGTTAAATGATATTGTCCTATCATTCAGGTCCCAGCATTTGAAATGAATGTTGCCCAGTCCATATTGAAATTTGAAAAGAGCTGAAAATTCATCTGTGGTTACTACAAAGAACAGTTTGCTGTATACTCTGTAATTATTTTTCTGTGCTGGCCAGAAAAAGGACTGTGGCTAGAAGACCAGGTGCTCACAATCCCCCTGGCTCCACACTGGGAGCATCATAAGCAGACAAAAGGAAAGTACTAAATAATTTAAGTGGAACACTGAAGGCTAAACCCACAGGACTGGACTGAGAACATATTGCATTTTTTTGTGAAATGCCTTTTTTTCCTGGTTAGGTAATAGCCTTAAGTGGCAGGCCAGGTCAAAGCCAGTGGCCAAACAGCTTAACCTTAGAAGGAAATTCAAGGAAAGGCCCGCAGCTCTACCCCAACCATGTGACCTCAGGTGACTCAGGTTCTCTCCGAAGCCTTTTTGTCTATAAGGTGACACCCTTCCTAGTAGTTTATAGGATATATGGCTAGTAGCCTTTGGCCTACCTTGCAGGGAGCATCCTTGTTATAAGTTCTGAATATCAAAACTGTGAGAGGAAAGCTCCAACAGTGGGGCATCTGGTTGCACTGTGCAGCCCATCTCCTCTTGAATACCCATCTTCTCTGAGAGGTTCGAAAGGGGTCTCCACAGTGGAAGTTGAGTCTTGGTGAAAAGCAATGTGGTTTTGTGGAGTTGAGGGAGAGGTCCCTTCACTTGGTTTGATGGCTGTTGCTTGGCTCAGCTGCCTGGGGTGACTACCTTTCTCTCTTGGAGTGGGCGGTGGGGACAGTTAGCACTTGGCACACGCACCACTGTCAGATGTTTTTAATTGATCCTCCAGGACTCACCAGCGGGCAGTTTATAACATTTGGGAATTTGACTTTAATTGGTCCCAACTTTAATTGGAGGAGCAAAGTCAGCGGGGATTGCCAGGCAGTTCCTGATCTCAGATGAGGCCCCAGGAACTGGGAGATAGATACAGAAGGAGTGAGAGGCCAAACTGAAGTCTCTGTCATGCATAATGCAGGCCTAGACCCCAGAGTGGACGAAGAGAGGCTCATTTTGTCTTTTTAGAGGAAACAGAGGGCATTCTAAGATAGGTTTGCTAAAACAAGTCCCCCTGTCTCCTCCTTCTCTTCCCATTAGCCTCCATGCTAATCTGCACCCACTACTTAGGACTATATATGACCATGTATATCATCCAAACCAAGCAGAAAGGATATCATCTTTCCAGTGATGCCTTTCATATAAACGCTAGTGCCTGGGAAATTTTATAAGCAAAATTTTCCTGTTAATGTAGGTTGATTGACAACAAAAGTTTCTCGTAAATCAGCTGTTCTATTTCTTCATTTTAAAACAATAATTTTACCTGGTTCAATGAGTCTTGGAAATTTCTGGGTGGCGCAATTGGCTAACATATTTGGCTGCTAACCAAGAGGCTGAAAGTTTAAATCCATCCAGAAGTGGCTTGGAAAAAATGTCTGTCAATCTACTTTCAAAACTCAACCCAGCAACAGGGATTAACAAATTCCCAGGAGATCCTAGTGCAGATGATCCATGATTATACGTAGTCAACATCATTTAGGGTCTGCATCTTCACATGCAAACTGACAGGCTGCCCTTGGCTGAGGAGAGCTTGGCAACACCCCACTCCATTGTACCCCAACACTTACTGATGGCCTTTGATGGCAGCATGCAGCAGAGCCAGACTACAGGCGACAGAACCAATTTCTAAACTTATTTCTTCTAGAATTTTGTGCAAGTGCCCCGTCCTTTCTGAACCTCAGTTGCCTCATCTGTAACATGAGGTTACGTTTCTTCTTTCATTTAGTTGTGAGGATGAAATGTGAAAACAAAAGGTACCTACAATGACCGGTAAATACTAGACAATCAGTAGTTGGTAACTTTCTCATTTCTGTCTTATTTCATCTGATACATTAGCTGCCATAGTTGTAAAAATCATGAAATTAAGTTAAAAAACTGATCTCCATTTAGATATGAGTAATTTATGAATTATAATGGCTTAACCAGAGTATAAGGGAGCACTAGTGACACAGTGGTTAAAGCATTCAACAGCTAACTGAAAGGTTGACATTTCGAAACTACTGGTTACTCTTTGAGAGAACGCTGTGGCAGTCTACTTCCTTAAAAATTTGCAAATATTGGGCAAAATATTGAATGATGCAGAAAGTATCAAAAAAAAAACTAAAAAAAAAAAACTGGAAGGAATGCACAGAGTCACTGTGCCAAGAAGAAATGGTCCATGTTCGACCATTTCAAGACGTAGCCTATGATCAAGAGCCAATGGTCCTGAAGGAAGAAGTGCAAACATGCATTGAAGGCATTGGTAAAGAACAAGGTACCAGGAATTGATGGAACACAAACTGAAATTTTCCAACGAACTGATGCAGCACTGGAAGCACTCACTCATCTACACCAAGAAATTTGGAAGACAGCTCCCTGGCCAACTGTTGATGAAGAGCCCTGGTGGCACAGTGGGTTAAGCATTGGGCTGATAACCACAAGGTCAGAGATTCAAATCAACCAGGTGCTCTGTGGGCGTACGATGAGCCTGTATGCTCCTGTAGAGATTTACAGTCTTGGGAACTCAAGGTAACAGTTTGCCTCTGTCCTGTAGGGTCCCTGTGAGTAACAAAGGACTTGATGGCCTTGGGTTTTAGACCTGTGGATGTGACATTGTTTGGCGTAGTTTTCTTTGTTATGTTAATGCAAGCATAGCAATGGAGAGTGTGTCCTAAATATAATCCCTTCTCCAAATATATCCCCTCTCCTAAATATAATCTCCAAAGCTTTCCACTCTTCCTCCAAGTCAATATTGTTGTTTTGTATGTATAGTAATTACTTAAACATGGGAGCAAATTAGACAGAAGGAAGCACAAATGTGGGAATATGTTGTTGCTGTTAAGTACTGTGCAGTGGGTTCTGACTAATTGTTGTCGTTGTTGTTGTTAGGGGCCATCGAGTCAGTGCCAGCTCATAGCAACCCTATGCAGAACAGAATGCAACACTGCTCAGTCCTGGGCCAACCTCACAATCACTGCTAAGCTTGAGCCCATTGATACTGTCATTGTGTCAATCTATCTCATTGAGATTATTGGTTTCCAAGGAATGGCTGGTGGATTTGAGCCACCTACCTTGTGGTCAGCAATCTAGTACTTACCCTATAGCATCACACCAGGACCCCACAAGTGGAGGAATATAGATGCCGCATGAAGATCGCTAAGGAACCAAGGAAGGGCAAGGCTACAGAAGGTAAAGGAGACAACCCAGAACTGACTGAAGACAACCCAGCTTTTCCCTACAGCTGGTGACCAGAATAGAAATTTCTAGCCGCCTGAACTGTGAGAAAATGACTAAGAAATTAAGATCATGCTTAACTTAATTTCATCTGCAAAGTACATTTTGCAATATAGGGGAACATATTCACAGTCCTGATGTGGCACTGCACATTAATGCACTGAACTCTAAGGTTGTTTGAACCTAAGCTCAGTGGTTCAAACTCACCCAGCTGCTCCTCAGAAACCTTATATAGGGTTGCTATGAGTTAGAACTGACTTGGCGGTACTTAACGACAACAACATTCACAGAGTCTGGGTATTAGGAGGTGGGTATTTTAGGGATCCACTATCCTGCCTATCACCTGGGCCTTAACATTTTACTAAGAGAACTTGACAATTAAATGCCTTGTTTTCCCTCTCAAAGAGGTCATTAGGGGCACTTCAGCCAACATAGATAAGGTGATGTTTTAGCCTGGGGGAAATTTATGGTTCTGCCTTAGTGAAACTTTGCCTTTCCCATAGCAGCCAGTGCAGAAGTACTGGGCAGTAGTGATGAAGGTGAATCTCAGTGTCCTGTGAACTTTCAATAAGTCCCCTGAGTCATCAAAGGGAGATTTGATTAGGTACATCTCATTGAAAGTATGTTGTGTTCCAGGTATTTTAAAATTGAAAACTCATCTATCACATTCAGCCTTTCTTCCCTGATTTGATCAATTAAGATTTTCTGCCTCCACCCCAATTAAATATAATAATTATTTTACTTTTGGGTGATGTACACAGCTATCCCAGGATCTCCAAAGCTTTCTACTCTTGGCTTCCAAGTCAATATTGTTGTTTTGTATGTATGTTGTTGTTGTTAAGTGCCGTTGAGTCGGTTCCGACCCATAGCGACCCTGTCCAGGGTTTCCGAGGCTGTAAATTTTAACGGGAGCAAAAAGCCTCATCTTTCTCCCGTGGAGCAGCTGGTAGTTTCGAAGTGCTTACCTTGCAGTTTGCAGCCCGATTCGTAACCACTACACTACCAGAGCTCCTTTGTACAGGAGCCTTGAAAGAAAGGGCTGAAGATCTACTTCCAGATTGTGAATCATTGAAAACTCTATGGAGCACAGTTCTACTTTAACACTCGTGGGGGTGCTGTGGGTCACAGTTGACTCAACAGCAATTGGTGGTTGAAAATATGAGGGGGGCTTTAAAAAGTCTGTGGGAAAATGGAATTTTGAAAGATAACTGAAGTTTTTCCTTGAACTTTTTGAAACCATCTTATATGTAAGCAGAATCCAGGAAAGAGGTAGAGTAGGGTAAGAGAGATATCCCAGAAATAAACTTAAAGTCATGAGTGCATTTAAAGCCAGAGGAAGGACTGCAGATGTCCAGTTACCACTGGGGCAAGGGTCAGCTCTTCTCTTTCTTCCTTCTCTCTAGCATCTTTCAAGTCTTACAGGACCAGCCTCACCCTTCAGACATTGAAAATGGAAAGTTTGCAGCTTGCTCTCTGTTTCCATTTCTTAAGAACATGCTTGACTGGCATATAAAACATTTTTCTGGGAAAGACTTCCTATTCTTGAAACATTTGAGGTATTTTACAACTTAAATCAAGCAGATTTTTCCTGGGAGCTACATTGAGAAAATTAATGCACCATCAGTACCAAGTCCTCCAAAGAGCTATTTTGAGAATGAACCTGAGGATGAAGTCCAGGGAGGTATGACTGGAAAAGCAGAGACAGGGTGAAGGGAGGAAGCTTGGATGTGGCTTATAGAAACCTTATGCCCTTGAGAAGCAGGAAGGGAGCTGATTCCCGAGACACTGCTTCATAGAGCTTCCATTATTCCTTCATCATCTTCATGGTGTTTGCAATATCCCCCGCACCATCTGCCCCATTATTTACTTATTTCTCTAAATCAATTCCGTTTTTAAGCTTAAAAACATTTATCTAAAATAGGCAATACTGTTTTGTAAATGAAGATCTGCATCACTTATAATAAATATTTAAGGAGATTCATTTTTTAAAGCTTCAATAAAAATTTTAAAGTTATTACATTCTAGCTAGGTAATATTGCTTGCCCAGGGCTACAAGCCTGGGACCTGTTCTTTCTTGGCAAAGAAGTATGACAAGCTAGCAATAGAAAGGTTTTGAAGACATTCTAGTGCCAAATTCCGATTTTGCCATCTAGATAATCAGAAGGATTGAAATAAATTAGAAAAGGAATGGCTTTCTCGTAAGGAATTTAGTGCTATTTAGTTTTGAGCAACACCCAACCCTTTAGGTAGCTGGCCCTAGGAATGGTGCTAAAGCGAAATGAGGATAATGGTGAAGGATGAAATAACCAGAGGCACAGAGCCCATAACAGTCAAGACTCAAAGAAATCCATCCTTCCTGGTTCATAGAATTCCATGGAAGTCCTCAGCCAAACACAGTCTATAGGCATCTGTGTTGGTGCTGTACTCTTGGATGAATGAATCTACCAATGTGATCCATGGTAAGAGAAAAGCCAAGGAGGTTTGGAGGCCAGACCACTTCTCTCTGGGCAAAGAGAATGAGTTGGATGGAGCCAGATGTGTTCACAGGTCTTTATGGAAGCAGGCAGTGCAGCCATAGCCTTAGGCTGATGGAACCAATAGGAAATACTATCTAGGAAACCTTATGTGTTGCTATCTTAGCAGCAGCATCTCCAGAGAAGAAGGTCTGGCATGCAGTCCATCAAGTGCCCATGTGCTTTATGTACAATGACGTGTTCTGGGCCTGTCCATTACCCCAGAGACCACTGCTTAACCAGGCCTAGGGATGAGTATTTCGTATCACTTATTTATTATTTTGTAAGATCTGACTTTGTAGGATGCAACATAGGATTTGAAGTCATTTGAAATGTTATAAAGAAAAAAAAAAAAAAAACAGAAAAGAAATGACAACTATCATCTTCTCACTGTTACTATGATGGGGATGTTGTTCTGATCTCTTTGCTTTCATCAAATTAATTGACCATTCTTTTGCAATGGCTTAGATACAAGGATGCAGATACTGTCTGGGAGAGTAGTCTGGCTTTGAATGGTAATAAGGGCCGTAGGAACACAGTCTCTGTGTTTTTTTCTTGAAAACTGGAGAGCGATGTGTGCTTGAAGGTTTGCTTGCCCATCCAGGGCAGTAACTTAATTTAAAGTGTTTGCTGAGAGTGTTTGAAGTAGGTATTAGCAAAATGCAAAACTTCTTAGACTTGTTAGAAGGTCATAGTTTAGACAAATATTGCCAGTTTAAATTTTTAATTCAGTGTACATATCAAAATAATAGAACTTAAAGGGACCACAAACCAAGAAAGCCAAACCAGTCGCAGTAAGTCAATTCTGACCACATATGTTTCACAATATAATTGTGCTCCGTAGGGTTTCCAATGGCGGTGATCTTTTCGAAGTAGATTTTCCCCGAGGCATTTCTGGATAAATTTGACCCACCAACCTTTTATTTAAGCCTAGTGCTTAACTGAGTTTGTGTCTCTGCCATTCCTGATAAAATGAACACAAGAATCATCTAATTAAAGTTCTTCAGAGTTCAAACCCACCAGCCACTCCTTGAAAACCCTATACAGAGTCGCTATATGTTAGAAGCTACTCGACAGCATTTCACAACAACAAGTGATTAGAAAAGAACCCTGGTGGTGCAATGATTAAGTGCTTAAGTGCTAACTGAAAGGTTGGTGGTTCAAGCCCATCCAGCAGCTCCACAGGAGAGAGACCTAGAGATCTGTTTCCTTAAAGATTGTTTGTTGTTGTTGTTGCTGTTAAGAGCCATCAATTCAGTTCCCACTCACAGTGACCCTGTATAGAGTATCTGAGGAGTGTCTGTTGGGTTTGAACTGCCAGCCTTGTGGTTAGCAGTCCAGAGTTTATCCTACAGTTTCACACTGTTTGGGACCATTCTCTTCTCCCTCATAGGGTTGCTATGAATTGGAATTCCACTAGACAACAGTAAGAATGTCACTCAAAAATCTATTAAGATAGGAGTGCTTTTTTTAAAAAGAGGGAAAAAAGTAGAAGTTGATGACATGGCCTATTTGTGCTGTAGACTTTTTCAGAGTCCCCTCTTTTTTTTGAGAGAATGTCAGATGTTTTCTGTGAGCAGTCTTGGAGCTTCTGTCTTATAGCTCACAGGTCTAAGGAGTTGACAAGATGAAGTGAGAAAATTCTGAAAGCCTTGCATAACTATACGTGCCTCTGACCTCCTGGCCCAGGACCCCTCGCTAGGATGAAATCTCTGAAATCGGCCAAAGAGAATGAACAGTTTTACAAAGAAGACACATACAACCCAATTGGACTCCAGTTTTCTCAGGCTCCGAGCTGTTCTCATCTGAGAGAAAAAAGAACCGTGAAAGCAAAACTGTATACTTTTGTCAGGCAAAATTAGATACCATCAACTGACATGATGGCTTTTGATTTCTGTGGTGTCATGAAAGTGGACCTCCTGCTAAGGGAACATTGATCTTTCTGGTAATAATAGTAATAAGCCCTTGAGTTTGCGCATAGGCATTCATATAGTTTCTCTCATTGGTTCCCTATAGCAGCTCTTATAGGGATAATTGTTCCCATTCTATAGATGAAGAAACTGAGCCTCTCACAAATTGTGGAGGTTGCTGGAACTTAGATAGCAGAAGTCACACTTTGGGATTAAAACACTTTTGACTCCAAGTATAGTGATCTTACCGCTAATGATGTTTCTACTGTTATCTCCTACCAGACTCCACTTTATTACAGCAACCTTCCCTACCTTCCAGCCTTCATGTGGGAAGGAAATGATGGTTTTAGAAATGAATGCAAAGTGCTTCACACATTTTTTGACACATAGCAAATGGTTGGCATGTGATAGCAACTGTTGAGGAAGAGGCAGTGTAATGGAATAATTGAGATCACAGGGTTTGGGGTCAGACAGATTTGAGCCCTGATTCTCCTCCCTTCTGCTCTTAGAAAATGCTCCATGTGACTAGGCCAAATGGCTTTGCTTCTCACAGGATCAGAACTGCTACCTTGCAATGTATAATTGTGAGACAAGATGCAAATGAAGATATAGAGCTTAGCACATCGTCTGCTCTTGGGATTCAGTAAATGTAGGGACAATTACATCAAAGAATTAGCTCATTTGCTGTGATGAAGCAAAGCAATCCCTGCCTTGGAAACTTAACCAATATTATATTTCATAGTGAAACACCTTGATTTTGAAGTCTCAGGTACTCAAAGACTTTGTGCTTTTGCCTCTCCCTTGACTTTCTGAGTCTAAGAGAGATTGCAAGGTTATTTCATGGACCCCACAACTTTTGGGCTCTACAGAGCAAGACTTGGATGTGGTCAGGTACCTGTATATGATGCATGCAGTGTTCTGGCAGGTACTGCAGTTGTTGAGATCTTGGCCAGTTCGGTAAAAGTTGCGCCTGAAAAACAGAGCATTTGCTGAGTAAATGTATGGGCAAGAACCCAGGGGATACATGCATTCTACCGACTCGCTGGTTGGTCCTTACTGCCCACCCAGCACTGCCTGGCATTTAGTGCTGCTCAGAAGCTGCATGGTCATTCCAAACAAGGAAACATGGAAGCCAAGACAATAGTGCCTTGTGTTTCTAGGGGAGTTTATGCATGTTTTAGACACTTTCAAATCTGAGAAGTTTTTTTCCCTATGTGAAATGGGTCATTTATTCTTATCCATTGCATGACCCATGAAGTACCCGAGTGCGAGTGAGCAGAAGAGGGATATTAAAACCCACAACCCCCTTGGCTCAGTGTGTTCCTTAGCACCTCACTGCTTCTCTCTTTAAGTCAATGAGGCTTCTGATTCATACCAGCAAATGCCAGTGTATTACTTCTTCCCTCCCTGTCTCCTTTTTGATTAGCTTTAGCCATTCCTACATTTCCTTGTCCAGGAGCACATAGTAGAGGGATGAAAATTCCACATCCAGTTAAATAACTGCTTCTCCTGCCCCACACTGCTGCTGAATCACTCAAGACACCATTGTGTGACTCTTTAACTTTGTAAAATTTGTGACCTCATTTCAGTTCTGAGTTAGTTGGTCAGTGATGGAGTAGCCCAAGTGATCAAAGAGGTCAGTGGAGGGGAAGGTGGGCAGTAAATTCAGTGGCACAGGAAGCCCTTTGTTACAAACACAAAAACAACTAAAATACAGTGCAAATGTAGTGACTGGCTGAGAGGATCCATCATCAATCAATGGAACCCTTGTCCTCATAAAGATCATGTGTCCACCCTGCTACTTAATTGCATCTTTTCCCCAGTGGAAACACCTGGACACCAGAACAAATAGCCATGACAATCCACACACATTCACTGAAGTTTAGAGTGAACTGAAGTCTTATCTAAGAAAAGAAAGGCCATTTACCTGTGTTCTGGAGGAACAACAGACTCTCAAACCTTTTGGAGACATTCTACTAATGGAGACCAATGTACTCCTGCCCTGTCAAGTGACTTTACCCAATCATTTTTAATAGAAATAAGTAAGTAAATTTCATCTTACCCTTCTGTGAGAGCTCTGGCTTTTTCCAAGTCTTGAATGACATTCAACAGGACTTTAATTTTCTCTTGATTTGAGTGCAGAGATTCCTCCACAGTCTGTAACCTGCCTTGGAGGTCACAGAGTTCCCCTCGGGCCAGGTGAATTTGACTCATTCCACTCATGTCTTTGTTCACAGGAAGCTTTGTTTCATTTCTTGGAAGAGAGGGTGGGGTGGGATCACTTCCTAAACAGGTTGGAAAGTCCAGGGGGTCTGGCTGCATGGATTTCTCCTCCATCTCCTCTTGACATGTGGGTGGAGATCTTGACCCACTGTTAGTATTTAATGATGCCAAGGTCTGGTGATGGGTACCAGATGAAAGACAGTCTGATGTTCTTCCTGGATGGGCGGGCTGGCTGTGGGTGCCTGGTGAGGGGGAGCTCTGAGTCCGTGGAGGGGAGGGGACACACCTTTCCTTGGACTGAGATGACAGTAGGCCAAGGTCCTTGTCATCAGGGTTGTCTTTGGGCAAAAGCAATTCGGGTTGAAATTTACCTGTGCCTGGCATGTGATTGGCACCGCTGGTGGCATTTAAGCAGGAGGGGACTCTTTCGGAATCTGTTGACAGCACACTTCTCCCGTCACCTGGATACATTTCAACCACAGAGTGTATGGAGTTACTGATCTCAGCCAACCTGTCTGGGCTGAAAGTGACACCTCTTGCTTCCCAGGAAGGACTGTGGTAAATATCATCTGGAACCTGAATGGCAGCTGTTGCTTTCTCTGAGGCCATCCAAGTCCCTCCTTCCAAGCAGATGCTAACAGGCCCATTGCTTTGCACCTTGGACATCCTCGGGAGAAATGGATGGGACAACTTGATCCTTTGAGGCCCATCATCACGATGCTGAGCCAACCTTAAGTAGGCGAGGTCGGAAGACACAATGTCTTGCTCGGAGAGGTTACCGTTGACCTGGATGGCACTTTGGGTTGCTGTTGGCATTTCTACCAGGGACTTGCTGGCTGTGAGTTTCTTCCTTTTGAAAACTGGGAAATGCTTCCTGAGACTGGGGGAGGTTTGGATCGCGATGTTCCGAAAGCCCCCTGCCTTCTGGGACCTGGGGAAGGAGAGCGAGTAGGTGGGGAGGTACTGATGCCTGGATGCTTGAGGCTTCCCCATCACAACCGAGTCTTCAGAAGTCTGGACATCATCTTCAGCTAAGCCACTTGGATTCTTACTGGTCCCATCTTCCTTGAAGCGCACCTGCTGGGATTTGCTCCTGCGGTGGTGAGGTGGTTTCACAAACTCCACTGACTCTAGGCTGTTTCTCTTCAGAAGCACAGGCCGCACTTTCATATTTTGCTGGGCCATTGAGCCTCAGTTGAAAGGGTTGGGACCATGAGCTTCTCCTGAGCACATTTCTTTAGGTCTTTGGAGCAGCATCCAAGGATGGCATTTCAGACATGGAGAAATGCCAGTCAATATGGATCAGTCCTCTCCAATTCATGTGGCAAGTTTTACCGGCCATTCCCAGCCCGTGGCATTTACTTAGGAGTGATTCCTAATGCTTTCCCTGCAGTTAAAACATCATATCATTGCAGTGATAACCACAATTTAGATAAACAACGAGTTAGGCTAATTATTAAACATCTCATCTACCAAGAAAGCTGACGGGCTATTTATCAAGGGAGGCAGGCATAGGGCTCTGATCCTAGAGGAAACTTGCTATCTTGAACAAAAAGATGATGAGAGTATCATTTAGGAGATAACGCCAGACTCCCAGGTATGGATTCCAAAAGAAGCCGGCTGCGTCTGGAACGTAAAGCTTCCTTTCCTGCAGCATCAATTTCCAGTGTAAAACTGCAGGAAACTTAAAGAGATCTTCTTTGCATAGCGTGTAAATAGGCAGAGAAATAAATGACCTGGGGGTTGAGTTCTTTGATGGTATATGATGCTCCTAAGGGAACATCTCCATTTATGTCAAACACAAATCTCTCCTTTGGGGCCATTGTTTTCTCTCATGCTACTTCCTTTTCTTCAGTGAGGGAAACTTATCTTCCTAAATGGCTTCACAAAATGCAACGGGGTGTGACCAGGACAGGATGGAGGCATCAGAGGGGACTCAAAGGGCAGACTCCCTGTGGTGGTTGGTGTCTTGGTTAGAGTTCACATGGAGGCAGAGTGAGCTATGTCTGCAGCTTCTGAATTCTGAATCAAGGTTGGTAATCACTTGCCCTTGGGGGTCAGGCCCCAGACAACAAGCATTCTTTGCAAGCAGGCAACAGATGTCTGAAAGGGAAGAGACAACAACCGCTACTGAGAACAAAGGTCACATGGACCTTGATTTCTTCCCAAATATCAACTGCATTACTTTTAGCGCTTTTGAGTGGAAGGCCTAGGAATAAGCCAACCATGCCCTTTGTTCTGTTCCTCTGGTTTCAGGGCCTTAACCAAAATGCCTGTCTGCCTGGGCCATTTCCTCCCTCCACTCAGCCAACTCCCATCCATTCAAAAAGCACTAGCTTAAATGTTCTTTCTTCAGCAAGCCTTGCCAATTGCTTTTAATATACACTTTCACTCCTAGACCACACCAAGACCACTGTTAGCTGTTTGTCATTACTTCCTTCATAGCAAAATAAGCAGATGAAATTCAGTAATCCTCTATGTATGTATTTATTTAGTGTGTCTCTCAGTACTCTACTTTATACGCACCAGGAAGACGGGGGTAGAGCCATGTCATTCCGCAAACTCATTGTGGGTGCCTGAGCATTGGTGACTATGTAGATGGCTGGGTGAAGGCCAGGTCCTTTGGAAACAAACAAGAGCCTGGGTGTTGTGAGGCCACTGGACCTTCTGCTAAGATTGTAACCATTACTTAAGGGCAAGATTTTCCCTGAACATCTTCAATTATAAATTGCTTTCTCTGGAGATAAATGTACTTAGGATTCTTCACAGAAACTTCACCTTGTAAAATAACAGCTACCATTTAATTTTGCTATGCATTAATCATAGTAATTCACATCTATTTAGTCCTCACTTAATATGCCAGTTGTTCTTAGCTCTTTCCAAGCCACGACTCATTAATTCCTCCCAAACTATCCTGTGAGGTAGATACTAACATTAACCCCATTTTGCAGTTGAAGAATCAGAACCCCAGGAAGGTTAAGCAGTTTTCCCAAGGATGCACAGCTAGTGACAGAACTGGGATCTGAATTACAACAATGTGACACTATTGCTTGTGCTCTTAACTCTCACACTTCACTGCTTTTCCAACTTTGCATGATCTCATTTAAACATTACAGTATTATCCCCATTGGGCTGATGAGGAAACACTTGGAGAGCTTATCCATTGAGTGAAGGAGAGAGGATTTGAAACAGATTGTATATGATACCTAAGTTGATGTTCTTAACCTTGAGGTTATGACTTTTTCTCCTGAGAATCTGCCTGGCCTGTGGGTCATAATTTAAGTAATTTGATAACAGGGGTTTGAAGTCCCCTGCAGGTCTGGAGAGGAGCAAGGAGCGCAGCCTGTTCCTTGTGCAAGTCAAGGGCCCAGGATTGAGGACCAAGCCTGCCTGGATTAACAAAGAGTTATTGAAAGAAAATCAAAGTCATAAACAGTTACAAGTGTTGGGATGTCTTTGAGGGAATATGTTCTCTGTGGCATCCAGCCTTCTCATACAGGCTTCTTTAAGAAAGAGGAGAGTGTTTTGCTCCATCAACAGGAATTTTAACATTCTTCATAGTTGTGGCGGAATCCTGACATGGTGCTTTGCCTTAATGTGCCAGACTGCAAAGCTGTTTGAACTGCAAGGTTGGTGGTTCGAGCTCACCAGTCACTCATTGGAAACTCTATACAGGGTCGCTATGGGTTGGAACCGACTTGATGGCACTTAACAACAACATAGCTGTGGTACCTGCTTCATGGGTGCAGCCTTGTCTCTCTGTCTTTGCCTTTCCTTAGTAATTTCTAGATAATACCCATGATGATTTCTGCCTCCCTGCTCCCGGCCACCTTAGGAACTTTCACTTGACTCAGTGAGGTTTGAGGAGTGTGAGGGCAGGTCCTAGAAGACAATAGGATTCATCTAAAAAACTTGTTAAGTACCGACGACTCAGTTCTGATTCACAGCGACCTTGTATATGGTTTCTGAAGAGTTGCTGATGAGTTTGAACTGCTGACCTTGTGGTTCAAACCTATTGTGGTCCGCTGCTTTATCCCACAGTACCACACCAGGAGTTGTTAATTTGTCACATTCTGGATATACCTTAGACCTGGGTTCAAACCCCTGCCTCCTTATTGGCTGAAGGAATTTGGTCAATACTTACCCTCTCTGAGCCTCTGTATTTTCATCTGTGGAATGGGAATGGGACTCATAGCATAGTCACTCATGGGTTCATGGGTCTGACAGAAGTCAGTGAGCTTTCCACATTGAGAGGTTCGCTCCATTCTGTCTCTCTTTGAACTTGGAAAACTCTCAGCACGGTGTCCAGCATACAGTAAGAAATTAGCATGTGTTCGCTGTTGTTGCTAGGACTACTGTTGTGAGCACCTCCAGTCAGGTTTCCTGGTTGTGAATGCCAAAGTGTGGTTATGTATATATCAGAGAAGGCTTCAAAAAGCTCATGGAAAAAATGATATTGAGAGATAATGGAATTTTCCCATGAACTTTTTGAAGTCCCCTGGTATTTCTAGGAAGAGGGGTTACAGTTTCCAGCAGATGGTCATGAAGTTTTGTAGACTTAAATGGTGGAAAAACCACTGTCTTCAGCTTCTCCAGAGCAGGTGGATCCACTCTTGAGACAGAGAATGAGTGTGTCCCATTTGCCTCACCTTGCTTTTTTTTCACTGATAAACATGCAGAAAGTTCTATGGTATTGCTTGCTGGTTCACACCATCCTTTTTAGTACGCTAATAGGACTCTTGTTTTCTAGTTATACCATGATCTACTTAAATTGTGCCCTTTTAAGGATATTGTCGTTAAAGTATCGTATAGTCAGTTCCAAGGAGACACTGATGAGTTTGAACCACCGACTTTGCAGTTCAAACCAACCTTGAGGTCCATTGCTTATCCTACAGCACCAGGACTCCATTTTAAGGATATTGTTGTTGTTGTTAAGTGCCGTTGAGCCGGTTCTGACTCATAGCTACCCTGTATAGGGTTTCTGATCCTGAGCTGCTGAACTTGTGGTTCAAACAGAATTTGCATTCCAGCACATTAATCCACAGCGGCACACCAGGATGTTAGGTTGTTTCTAAATATTTGCTATTATTAGTAATGCTGTAAATAACATTTAAATAACATCTAATTATTTCCTTGGAATAAATTCCTGGGAAAGGAATCCATGGGTCAGAGGAACCATATACTTTACATGTTGATAGTATTACCACTTTTCCTTCCAGATCCTTCTAGTAATAAGCAATTCCTAATACCTGAGGAGGCCTTTTCACCTGAGCCTCTTCATCACCAGGTGTGTCTGATTAGGATGACTTCTTTCATCTTTGCCAATAAAATGGGAGAGAGTCTGTCTCGTTGCTCTCCTCGTTGTGTTTATGGGCATTTTTCACATGTTTTTGATTTTACACTAACTTTAACATGCGTAAAGAATGAAGAGTTGAAAGCTGAACGAGAACTTGAAAAGTAAGTCTAATGTAGAAACACATCCTAGGAAGCTTAGCAGAAATTAAAAGTTTCCTTCAAAAAGTTGCATATTCATGTTCCATATCTTCTGTCCCCAGAGCCCACTATGAGCTTTGCACAGACACATCCTGGGAAGCAGACCTGGCTAAAAGGAATGACCCTTTGGGCGCCCTCTGGTCTCATAGGCTCCAAGCTGGCCATTCTTTCTTAGGGAGTTTCCTGGGCCTCTGTGGTCAGAGATAAATTAATATCCTGGTCAGAGTCCAGAATCACTCCCCAAAGAGGATCTCTGCAGCCTCCTCACACCCAGGACCTGGGAGTTATTGCTGATCTTTGCAACCCATTATGTTCCCTTGATTATTGACTTATGGAATATGAACTGACTGCTCCAATCACACCTTTAGTGCACACTGGGTAGCCCTCTTGGAATCAGGGTCCATTCAGTAGGCATAGAATCATGTAATATGATCTTTGTTGGCTACATCTTCTAGGCTTCCCCGGAAATGGACTTCAGTTCTTGTCTCCAGCATGTCTTTCAGCAATACAGTGAAGTTAAGCATATAAGGATTAGCATAAGATTGATCTGAGCTAGAATCTTCCACTTACTAACTTGTAACGAGTGATTTAGCCTTCCTAAATAAAGCTTCCTAGAAACTGACAGGACCACCACCAACAAACCCTCATGCAGTTGGTATGAGAATTAAATGAGACAATCTATATAACATGGCCAACACAGTCAATGTTAGCTCATCAGGTATCCTGCTGAAGACTGTGCACTATGTGGAAGAGGGTTTTGGCTCCCTCCTCTTTCCCTGGGGAGAGTAAATGTTAGCTAAATTTATAGGAGGCACAAGGATGACATTCCCAAGACTCATCCCCATCTCCCGGTCATTTCTATACTTATACCTTGACTTTGCACTTGTCTCCTGTACTGCAATCCTCTGCTGATTTTCAGCCTCCCCAAGTAAACTGCAAGCTCCTTGAGCCGAGGGAGTAACTACAGCCCTTAGTTCTAGTGTGATACAGAGCAGGTGTTAAGTGATTGTTGTTGTTGCTCGGTGCCATCTATCTAGTTGGTTCCAACTCTTCAAGTTCATATGATCCTATGCCCAACAGAACAAAATACTGCCCTGTTCTGCGCCATTCTCACAATCGTTCTTACACTGGAGCCCTTTTATGCTGCCACTGTGCCAATCCATCTTGTTGGGAGTCTTTCTTCTTTTTGCTGACCCTCCACTTTCCCTAGCATGATGTCCTTCTGCAGAGACTGGTCCCTCTTTATAATATGTCAAAAATGATAGACAAAGTCTCATGCTCCTGGCTTCCAAGGAGCATTCTGCCTGTACTTTTCCCTACACAGATTTGTTTCTTCTTCTGGAAGTCCATGTTTCTTTCACTTTTCTTCTCCAACACCATGACTCAAAAGCATCAATTCTTCTACACTCTTCATTATTCATTGTCTAGTTTTCATATGCATATGAAGCTATTGAAAATACCATGGCCTGGGCCAGGCACACCTTAATTCTCAAACTGACATCTTTACTCTTGAACACTTTAAAGAGGGCTTGTGGAGTAGATTTTCCTAGTGCAATACATTGTTTGATTTCTTGACTGCTGCTTTCATGAGTGTTGAGTGTGGATCCAAGCAAAATGAAGTCTTTGGCAACTTAAATCTTTTCTCCATTTATCATGATGCTGGTCTAGTGATAAGGATTTTTTTTTCTTTACATTGAAGTACAACCCATACTGAAGTCTCTGGTCTTTGATCTTTATCAGTAAGTATTTTAAGTCCTCTTCATTTTCAGCAAGCAAGGTTGTACCATCTGCATATCTCAGGTTGTTAATGAGTCTTTTTGCAATTCTGATGCCATGCTTTTGGTCATATAATTCTCAGATTACTTGCTCAGTATACAGAGTGAATAAATATGGTGAAAGAATACAACCCTGACATACACCTTTCCTGACTTTAAACCATTCAGTATCTCCTTGCTCTGTTTGAATGACTACCTCTTGGTCTATGCGCAGGTTCTTCATGAGACCAATCAAGTGTTCTGGAATACCTATTCTTTGCCGTGTTATCCATAGTGTGTCATGATCTACAGAGTCTAAAGCCTTTGCATAGAATGAAACACAGGTAAACATCTTTCCGATATTCTCTCCTTTTAGCCAAGATCTATCTGATATCAGCAATGATATCCCTCATTCATGAACTCATCTGAATCAGGCTTGGACCTCTGGAAATTCCCCGTCAATGTTCTGTTACAGTAATTTTTGAGTTATCTTTAGCAAAATTTTACTTGCTTATGATAGTAACGATTTTGTCTGATGATTTCTGGATTCCATTGGATCAGCTTTCTTTGGAATGGGCACAAATATGGATCTCCTTCAAGAAATTGACCAGATAGCTGTCTTCCAAATTTCTTGGCATAATTAATAAGTATCTCCAGTGCTGTATCCATTTGTTGAAAGAATTCAATTTGTTTTCCATCAATTCTGGGACTCTTGTTCTTTGCCAATGCCTTCAGTGCTCCTTGAACTTATTCCTCCAGTACCACTGGCTCTTGATCATATGTTACCTCTTGAAATGATTGAGCATCAAATATTTCTTTTTGGTGCAGTGACTCTGTATTTCTTCCATCTTCTTTTGATGCTTTCTGCATCATTCAATATTTTGTCTATAAAATTCTTAAATATTTCAGGATCCAGTATTACAGGTGTTAGGTGAATGCTTGTTGAATGAATAAAATCCTCTGTTGTCTAATAAATAATGTCATGATAAATTGAGAAAAGATTGACATTGCCAAAGACTTCATTTTGCTTGTATCCACAATTAACACTCATAGAAGCAGCAGTCAGAAAATTAAATGATGTAGTATATTAGGTTAACTATGCCACGCAAGATCTTTTTGAAGTGTTAAAGAGCAAAGATACTGGTTTGAACAGTAAGGTGCACCTCACCCAAGCCATAGTATTTTCATTTGCCTCAAATGCATATGAAAGTTAGACAGTGAATAAGAAAGACCATAGAATAATTGATGCATTTGAATTAGGGTATTAGAGAAGAATATTAAAAGTATCATGGACTTCCAGAAGAACAAACAAGTCTGTGTTGGAAGTAGTACAGCCAGAGTGGTCCTTAAAGTCAGGATGGTAGGACTTTGTCTCTCATATATCAAGAGGATCCAGCCCCTGGAGAAGGACATTTTGCTAGTAAAGTGGAGGGCCAGCAAAAAAGAGGAAGACCACCAGTGAGATGGATTGGCACAGTAGCAGCAGCAATTGCTCAAGCATAACAATTAATGAGGAAGGTGCAGGACTGGGCAGTGTTTCATTCTGTTTGCATAGGGTCACTATGAGTCAGAACCAACTCAACAGCACCTAATAACAATACTGTCTAGTTAAGGAGCCTTGGTGGTACTGTAAGATAAGCAGTGGACTCCTAACTACAAAGTTGGTGGTTCAAACCCAGATTCAAACCCACCACTGCTCTGCATGAGAAAGATGAGTCTTCTTCCTCTCGTGAAGATTTCAGCCTCAGAAACCCTGTATGGGTGGGTATGATGGCAGTGGGTTTACTGTTTAATTTGCCACGGCTTCTGTAGCATGGAATAGTTGTATCAGTGGCATGCAATAAATATCTGTGTAACTAATTAATTAAGAGTGAATGCATTAATTTACTTCCAACTTTCTTTCTCCTCCAGTGATATAGTGTCAGTAGGTCTTTGGGACTAATGAATTATGTCTCTCCTTTATTCAATTTATATCTAGGACTTAATTTGGTTTAACTTTATGGATGTTATGATCTGGGCACCATGATAAACCTGGTGGAGATTACAAAATTTAGTTAAGAGCTGGTCACTATTGCAGTACCAGAAACAGATGGGGAAAGGCCACCTAAAATGGGATTCATTTCCAGAAAGTGGTACAAAATGTTGTATGGAGTTAGGGGTGACAGGAAGGAAGATGCCTGTTTTGCTTCAAGGATTGATTCATGCCTCACATGCCAGAGTGTTTTATATGTTTACTAAAGTTTGGACTTTATCTTTTAGTCCAGGGATTGGCAACTTTTTTTTTCTGTAAATGGTCAAATAATTAATATTTTCAACTTTGAATCATAGACAGAATGTGAACAAATTGTTGTGACTGTGTTCCAATAAAACTTTATTTATAAAGCTGGCAGCAGGCTGGATTTGACCTATGAGCCAGAGTTTGCCAACTCCTCCTTCAGGCAATGGGGAGCCATTGGTGGTGTTTGGTTGGGAGGCACTTGATTAGGTTTTGTTTTGTAGAGAAGGCTCTAGTTGCTGACACATTGCCGTCTCATTGTGTACTTACAGTCGGTAATAATAACCCTTACTATTTATACTGCACTTTACAACTTACGAAGCATTTGCATATCACATATAATCCTCATGAGGAAGGTTGGTGGCATCATCCGTGTGTTAAAGAAGAAAACTCAAACTCAAAAGGAGCTAATGGCTTGTCCTAAGTTACAGAAGTGGGACTAGAACCTAAGCCCTCTGCCACAAACTTCAGGGCTCTTGCAGAGGCCCCAAACCCCTTGCTCATACTTAGCTGGTTAAACAGCTAATTATTGTATGTGTTAGTATTATCTCTGCATTCACAGGTAGCACTTGCAGTGGGTAGGGATATGTCTTGTACTCCTTCTCTATCTTCTGAAGTACTGGGCATGGTATTGACTTTGTGGTAGGCACTTCAAAAAATGACTATTAATCATGGACTCTTCGTTCTTTGGGTTTCTACATCAAAGTTTTCGGCTTTCAGACTCCATTCCCCTTCATCTATATTCAGTTTATTGTTTGGTCAACTCTTTTGCCAAACATTACCACACATTCACCTGCAATCAAAGAGCTAATGTTTGTGGTACAAGCCTTTGTTTTCTTTCCAATCTGAGGATTACCCCAACATTTTTCTTTTATTGATAAGGAACAATAATCTGCTGTTGGTACTATTTTAGAAAGTGGGGTCTAAAAAGAGGGGGGTAGGAGTGATCATAAAACTTTCCCACAGTATCCTCCCTGTAACATTTAACTAGTTCTCACAGTTTCCATAATACCATCCTAACAATGGTCTCCACTCTTCTCTCCTTTATGACCATCTTCCACACAGCCACAGAGAGTGACCCTTATACAACTTAGATCAGATCATGCCAGACCCCTCTTTGAAATCCTCTGAGGGTATCCCTCTAAATTTGAATTAAATTCCAAACACTACAATATCTGCCTACCTTCCTGACCTCAATTCACTTCAACTCACTTTTCCTTTTGCTCCCTGTCATATGGTTTTCCTGGCCTTGGTTGTGTCAAATATGTTTCCTCATTGGACCTTTGCACTTGCTGTTCCTTTTGTATTTACTGTGCTTCCCCAATCTTTCCAATGTTGGCCCTGTCCCCCAGGGAACCGCAGCACCAAGTCTGTCCTTGGCAGTTAATTCCACCTTCCTAGGAGGCCTTCCCTAACCTCTCTGTCCTCCCATGTTCCTCTGTGAAGCCTGTGTTTAGCTTGTTTTTTGTTTTTGTTTTATTAATTTCTCTGACTGTTCTGATTTATTGAGGGGCCTCAATAAATGTTTGTGGAACAAATGAATGAGTAAGTGAATTAATTCTTACATTAGAGTCTTTAAGGACTTAGACAGCCTGAGAAACAGAACAGAGAACTTTTAAACTTTAGACTTTAAGGAACAGCTCCTTCACTGGTTTTTAAACTTCCTTTAGCACTGGAACCATCTTTCCAAATCCAAGCTTAAACTCAATTCCAGTATCTAACTCAGAATAAATTAAGTGGAACTGACCTAGAAAAGTGGGGGATGAAGTATTCCCACAACACTCTGAGCCACACCCTGGAATCCTAGGCTCCAAGCAAGGCCAGCTTGAAAACCACGGATGTGGCAACGGAGGCTTTGAGCAGTTCCCTTTTACTTATGAAGTCCTCAAGAGAAGGAAGAAGGTCAGTGGTTTATATCCCAGCACCTACAAACATTCCTGCCAAAAACAAAACAAAACCAAAAAATGAGGAAGTCCGGGAACGTCTGTTGAATTGTTCCGGTGATACATTGAGTTGAAGGCAGAAAATGGAACTAGATGCCGCCAAGTCTAGGGTTTCTGGTCTCCAGTATAGTGGTGAAAATGGCACAGGGACCACTGTCTCCATCTGCTTCAGGTTCCTTCCAAGTGTGGAAGGCAGATTTCCTGGAAGAATTTCACATAGCTGGGCATGACATGAATACTATTTTTTTCTATCACTCTAGCCCTCTAATTTTAGTTCTCAAAGAAGCCAGGGAAGATATGATTACTATCTCCCTCTACCTCCTGTTCATTTTTCTCCATTTACTTGTCCCTTCTCTTCTTCCTCCTCTTTTTTTTTCATTCTAAAGTTTTTCAAGTTTGTTAAACATCACAGAGGACAGTATAATGCACACAACCACTGTAAACCTACTGCCTTGCTTAAGAAATAAAACTAATACAAGTCGTATGGAGACCTACCTCTCTTTTCCTCTTTCCACATCCATTTGTTTCCTGCCTCCATGTTGCTGCCTTCTCCTTCTACTCTTTTCTGTTTTCTCTTTCACTTGGCACCCCCTCCTACTTTTTCTTCCGGTCTCTGTTTTCCCCTGTGCTGTCAGACTCTCATTGTTCTCTTCCACCTATTCCCCTCTCCTATATATCCTGTTCTTCTCCACTTTCTCTTTTTCATCTTCCCTGCGTCTTTAATTGTGGGTTAGTGATTCATTCCTTTGGCTATTCTGTATCAAGTTTAGGGACTCAACCCCTCTGAGAATTGTCTCTCCAGCAAACCTTTGAGTACCTGCTCTGCAGTAACTGTTCCCTGACTTGAGGCACTGGTTACCCCTGGTGCTGCCTGTGAAAGGTCACCTCCAACTTGTTTCTCTCCAGGGGAAAAGCTTCGCAACCATCAGCTGCAAATGCTGGTCAGTCCCGCCAGCTCCTTCTCATAAAGGGAAGAGCAGTGAGCTAATATTATCTCTGTTTCTTAGCGTTTTGACATTGTCTCCAGAAAGTCTTTCTGATATCTCGCCTGTGTTTCTGTTTCATAACATCATTTGGGGACATTTTCTTATCATTTTTAAAGTTATACTATTCTGACTTTAAGAAGTTTGATTAACTACTCCTGGACTGAAGACTGGAGTTGCTGCTGACTCTGGCATATAAAAGAATCTGAGTTTACATGACTTTGTCATTCAAAGAATTGACTCAGGGTGCCAGAGTGGTAGAAGTTGAAGAGCAGGGATGAGCTGTTATGTCCCACTTACCTATCAGCTCAAGTTCAGAAAAGGCAACAAAGACAGGACAAGCAGTAGCTTGCATTCATACATAGAGAACAGAGCTAGTTCCTGTTCAATGTTGACTTGTCTAAATTTGCTGCTTCAGTATAGCCAAGGGATCCAGTTAAACTGAAGAAGGCAGGGAACTCCTTACTCTATTTTCCTCTTAATTCATCCAAATTTACATTTGGTAATCTCATCCTCTAGATTGTCTAAATAGAGTACTGGCATGGTGCTGTGGGTTAATGCGCTGGACTGCAAAGTCGGTTTGAACCACAAGGTCAACAGTTCGAGCTCATCAGTCACTCCTCGGAAACCCATAAGGTTACTGTGGGTCGGAACCAACTCCATGGCACTTAACAACAAACAACAGCAACAACTATGAATAAAATTAGGAAAGTCCTCTACTCCTATGGGATGGGTCAGGCAGACTTGGTCCTTGAAAACACAGGTGTTAGCTGCTGTTGAGTTGGTTCTGATTCATGGCCACTCTGCATGTCCAGGGTTGAATTGCTCCATAGGGTTTTCCAGCCTATGACCTTCTGAAAGCAGATCTCCAGGCCTGTCTTCCACAGTGCCTCTCAGTGGTTTCCAATCATCAACAGTTCAGTTAATAAATAGTCAAGCATTTAACCATGTGTACCACCCAAAGACTCCTAAAACACTGGTACTTACACTAAAAGTAAGAATGACTCTGGTGACCCCTGCTAAGATTTTCAAAGTGTTCTCAGGTCTACTAGCTCATTTGGCCTCACAACAAATTCTGCCAAGACCAAGCACTATCATTCCAGTTTATTAAATAAAGAAACCATGGTACCGAGTGGAATACGTTGCCCAAGGAAGTGTAGTCTGGCAGGGTCCAAAGAACTGGAAGGCTGTATTAGACACGCAGCTTCCATGGGGTGCTTAATGCACCTTAGAGGGCCCAGCAGTGTCCACAGCTCAGGCCTGCCAGGCATTCCCTTCCTCCACCCCCACCCCCACTCTGCCTGACTTTGGACTCTGCAGTGCTCCATCCACAGAACCGCAAAGCTTTGGCAAGCAGCTGCAATGAAAGTTTCCCCACTCCTGGATCGCTGCCTACACTGCAGAATTCTCACAAGAGGAAGGGAAGAGGGGAAGTTTATGATCTGATCTAGTCACAGATGAACTGAGAACTGGGTGGCAGCAAACAGTTTACAAAAGTTCAGGGTTCCTGTACTGTTCAAGAGACCACCCTTCATTTCTGAGATAGGCAAATGATGTAGCCAGCACTGGATCGGGCACATAGTCAGTAATCAATAAACAATGGTGCCACCAATCTGATTTTTACTATAACCATCATCGTGCGTTGAGTCCCAAGTCACACCAAGGTAGGTCAAAATCCCAGGGTCTGAGTGTCCTCGCTGGGGGCTGTGGCAAATCTCAAATACCATATAGGGACAGATGTAATGAAAATGAAGTTTCAGGAGAAAATGTTGGCAAGTGTCACCTCTGGTTTTGGTGGTATGCTTCTTCACGAGGCATGGTGTTCCCCAAGGGGCTTCTCTCTGGATTTTTTTCATCCATAGTCACCTCTCCTTGTCCCATTCCTGGTTGTGTTGAACAGGGACCTCAGACCACAGCTAGACTCAAACCTGGCCGTTCCATGTCTCCCTGACATCCTAGTTGTAGATCGCAGGTGATGATGACTCCTTTAATGTCTCTTCTCCTATGGGCATATGGTGTTACCCAATGACAAGGGATGTTGTTCATATCACAAAGAATAAAAAATCATGTTGAAGCTTATTCCCTCCATTCCTTCTCCTTTCATTCTCTCCCTCCCTTCTCACCCAGGGGAAAGGTGTGCAGGGAGAGAGAAGGCATTAACTTGTAGCAGAAGCACAACCTATACCCACTCCACTGTTCACCTTACAGGAGATAGATGGTGAAAGGCACTGAACTGGGTAAACACCTTTCCTGGAGACATAGAGGGTCCACATTCCTACCTATGCTCAGCTGAGTCTTCTTCCTTACCCCTTCTCTCCCTAGAGAAGCAGTCAATATTCACTTAGCCCATTTTGCTATGGGTAGACGGACACCTTCTAGGGCTCCCCAAGTACCCCATGCTTTCTTCAGACCTAGCCAGTGGTTACAAGTTAGGCTGTTAGCCTCAACGTCAGCAGTTGAAACTACCAGTGGTTCTGTATGAAAAAGGTGAAGCTTTCTGTTCCTGTAAAGATCTACAGCCTTAGAAACCTTATACAGGGTCACTATGTGTGGGAACCAATTCTGCAGCACATAACCAACTAACCAAACCGTTGGTCTTGTCTACCTTCTATACCCCTAACTCTACTCAGAGTCTCTGTAGTCAAGGTGGTGTCTTCTGAACATGTCTGGTGAAGATAAAGCCATCTCCTTAGAAGATAACTCATTTGTTCCTATCTGAACTTGCTGAATGACCTAGGGCAAGTCATCTCATCTGTGTGAGCTCAGTGTCCTCATTTAAAAATGAAGGTAATGATATTTGGCTCACATAAGGAAGAGTCTGGTGCATAATAGGTATACTGAGGATCAGCTGGAAAAACTTTTGGCTTCCTTCCTTGCTTCTTGCCTATTTTCTGGCCTGGACATTGTCTTTTTATTCTTCTCACCCCTTTCTTGCCAGAACAGGGATCTTTATAAAATGGCATGGTCTCAAGCCAGGCCTTGGCTACTCTCCGTGATGACCAGTGTGGCCTCTTGGTTTCCCAGCCCTGTGTTTGAGCTTGGCTTGCTGCTCAGAGACACAGGAACAGGGAGGAGCACCTAAGCAACTGTGAGGGAGCCAGAAAGCACTGCTTCTGGGGCCCATGTGAGCATCTTCCCAAAGCTCACAACCACAATTACAACCTTAAGGTTCAAGTTGCTATGAATGACTCTTTTCATCCACATACCAGGACCCCTCTGTTCCCACATGATCTGATCTTTAAGGTAGTATGACAGGGGGGACAGCATAGTTTCATTCTTTTTAAATTGTGATTTGGGCAAAATTTTACAGAGCAAATTGGTTTTCCATTCAGCAACCCATATGAGTTTTGTTTTGTGGTATGGATTGCATAGTTACAATGTAACAGCACTCTTCCACTTTCTCTTGTGTTTACCCTTTCTATTCATCCTTCTTTTCTTTCCTTTCCTGCCTTCTGTGCTTTATCTCTGGGCAAATGCTGCCCCTTTGGATTTTGTATTATTGATTGTTCTAAGGAGTGCATAGCTTCCTGGTATGATTCTTTATCTTATAGGCCTGTTAATCATTTGACTAAAAATTGAGCCATGAGGTTGAGCTCTGCTCCAAACTTGAAGGATGTCTAAGGGGCATAGTCTTAGGAATTCTGGTCTTTGTATGGTTTTGAGTTTTGTTCCACATCTTTCTCCCACTCTGCCCAGAACCAATCTCTTATTGTGATTCCTCTATGAGTAGGTCAGCAATGGTAGCTGGGCACCATCTAGTTCTTCTGGTCTCAGGGTAATGGGGTGTGATGTTTATGTGGTCCTTTAAGTCCTTTGGTCATTGATTTTCATCACTCTAATTTGCTCCACACAGGAAGAGACCAGTAGTTGGACCTTAAATGGCTGCTCCCAAGTTTTAAAGACCCCAGTCACTATTCACCAAAGCAAAATGTAGAACATTGTCTTTGTGAACTATGTTATTGACCTTGATGTCCCCCTAGGTTATGGTTCTGACCCACGTACTCATTCCCTCAAGGTGTTTATATCTAAGAAGTTTCATAACTTTGTTTTCTGTGTGCTCTGCTATATTCATGGATATATTCGCAGCACCTCTAGAACACATTTTTAATAAAGTCCAGTTTATCAATTTAAGGACTCCTGGTGTGACTCTGTAGGATAAGAACTGGACTGCAAACCACAAAGTTGGCAGTTCAAACCCACCGGCTTCTCCTCAGAAACTCTATATAGAGTTGCTATGAGTTGGAACCAACTCATTGGAACTTAACAACAACAATAAATGATACATATGTAGGAACACCCTCTGTCAAACCTATATATGTAGGTTGGGAAGGCAAATGGGACTATGCCCATGAATATATATATATATATGTATTGTTGGAAAGTGCCGTCGAGTCGATTGCAACCCATAGCGACCCTGTATAGTGTTTCTGAGGAGCAGCTGGTGAACTTGAACCTCTGACCTTGCAGAGGTTCAAACGGTTTTGCAGTCTGGTACATTAACCCACAGCACCACACCAGGACTCCATATATATGTTTATCTGGTGAACTTGAATTGCTGACCTTGTGGTTCAAACTGACTTTGTAGTCCAGTGCATATATATATATACATATACATATATGTATACATATGCATATATATATGTATATATATATGCATATATATATGTATATATATATGCATATATATATGTAAGGAGCTCTGGTAACGTAGTGGTTACGAATCGGGCTGCGAACCGTAAGGTCAGCGGTTCGAAACTACCAGCCGCTCCGCGGGAGAAAGATGAGGCTTTCTACTCCCGTAAAGATTTACACCCTCAGAAACCCTGTACAGGGTCGCTATGGGTCGGACCTGACTCGATGGCACTTAACAACAACAACAATATATATATGTATGTATTTATGGAGTCCTGGTGTGGGCTAATGCATTGGACTGCAAAGTCAGTTTGAACTGCAAGGTCAGCAATTCAAGTTTACCAGCTGTGCCTCAGAAATCCTATACAGGGTCGCTATGGGTCAGAACTGACTCAAAGGCACTTAACAACAACATATGTGTGTATGTATGTATGTATGTATATATATTCATGGGTATGTTTTATTGGTATAGTCCCATTTACCTTCCCAACCCTGTCTAGCCATGTATCCACTTGTAGGTCATTAGTATAACAGCGCTCTCATATCCAGGTACTCATCTACTGGGCTGCCAGCATCTCCATCCTTAACAGATGCTCTACAGATGCAGGGCTGTATGTTGTTCAGCATCATAAGATTAGTACTTACAGTGTGTCTGACCCAGAGCAAGGAGTCATAGAATATGGCTAAGTGTTGGGGCTCTGGAGCTGGAATCCTGAGTTTGAATTCCAACTCTGTGACTTTGGCCAAGGTATTTAAATGTTTTGTGCATCAGTTTTGTTATCTACAAAATGGAGTTTATGATTACCCCTTCCAAAAAAGCACACATAGGATTGTAATATGAGTCAATTGAAGTAATAAGTGATAGACTTATTTAGCATAGTGTTTGCCTTAGCAGGGTTTGAGAGTAAATATTTATTATCCATGAAGTGTCTTTCACAACTACTCAGTTCTGCCATTATAACATAAAGGCACAAATAGAGATACAGAAATGAATGAATAATTACAAAAATGAATTTTATGTATCCTAATAAAAGTTCATTTACATAAACAAATTGTTGGTGTTATTGTTAAGCTGCCATTGAGTCAGCTCTGATTCATAGTGACCCTCTATAGGGTTTCCAAGGAGCAGCTGGTGAGTTTGAACTGGTGACCTTGTGGTTCAAACTCATTTGAACTTGACTATTGACCTTGTAGTCCAGTGTTTTATCTCACAGCACCACAGCAGGACTCCCACATAAACCAATAGTGGGCAGTTTTTGATTTATGGACCATGGTTTGTAAGTCATATGTCAGATGGAAATTTTAAACCACCACAGAGACTAAAAGGAAGAAACTAAAGGAAGGTAGGATGGTGTTTCCAATAGTGGTTAAGAACATAGGTGGGGAGTCAGAATGATCTAGGTTCTAATCTAGTTTGTGTGAATGGCAGATACTTACTGAACCTGAGACTATGGCCCTCAACCACCCTTCAGGTCTGTCTGGAAAGGAACTCACTCTTGTGGCTCAGTTGTCATCCAAATAGGTATATAGAGGGGATGACAACTAGTAAGGTATGCTCACGATGGAATGGTCAATCATTCAAAATCAATATCTCTATCTCTATCTATCTATTTGCATAAGGACGAAGTTGAGAAGAAATGGGAAGGTGGGTGGAATGGAAATAGGAACCACAGAGAGGAAGAGGTAGGGTAATTGTTGCATGGAGAAGATTTCAATCATTGAGATGAAACAAAGTATATGATTGGTTGAATGTAAAACTGGTGATCTTGTCTGTAAACCTTTAGCCAGTTCACAATAAAAAAGTTTAAAACGTATGTGTGTATGTGTGTATATGTATATATGTAGATAGATAGATAGATAGATAGATAGATAGATAGATAGATAGATAGATAGATAGATAGAGAGACAGACAGAGAGAGACAGAGAGATTACAAAATGGCCAGCTGAAGGTAGCTGTCTCAAATGGTTAATGTGCTGTTTACAAGAGTTCCAGGCATTTAACAGAAGTTTCACAAAAGTTAGTAACGATGACCAAGTGATTGTTTAAACTGAATGAAAGTGTGTGCCCTTGCCTTGAGAATGCCCAGTCAGTATAGCTCATTAGGCAGAGAGAAGGTTTTAGATGCTGACAATGTCTGGTGCCTGGGGCCTTTGATTTGTCTGCCTGTAAAATGGGGCCATTTATAAATGCTCTTATTCCAGTGACTTTGCCATAATGAGACTCCACTCACTCCCCAGAAAGATGCTGAGTCAGCCTTCAAATCAATGAGTTCGGCTCTGGGTCAGAGTAAGCCCTGGCATTTCAGCCTCACCCTCCTCAAGTGGATCTGAGGATAGCAGGCCCAAAAGATCAGAGAATAGAAGTTCTGTTCTGATCTGTGCAGAGCTGCCTAGAGTCCTGGGTCTGCAGCAGGTCTGGGAAAGCCCTCGGCTTTGGATTGCCTTTGTCTGATGTTGTTGTTGTTGTTGTTGTTGTCAGGTGCCAT
>NW_006408589.1:9798290-9808367 GCF_000296735.1 Chrysochloris asiatica | reverse complement strand
GCTTTTCTCCCCTGAGCTTAACTCTATTCATGTCTGATGTTAGTGTCCTAGAAGTGGATCTCTCCACATACGACATTTTGTTGGGGGAAGAAGGTACTGCTGTCAGAGGTGAGGTTCACAATGTTTCTTTCCACACCGTGCTGACGCATAAAGATTCTTAACAGATGGGTTTTCTTTCTTTTTTTTTTTAATGTTGGAAGTTAGTTTTCTGCGTCAGCTTTCTTGGAAAACAAATTTGGGACTCTTGCAACTCTAATTTATACTATCAGGCATCTCTGCCTTAATCATATATTAACTGGTATTGATTTTTAATTATGTCATCTTTTGCCTCTATGATCATAGGAAATGTCCTGTGTTGTTTTCCAGCAGGGACCCTGACACTAGAAACTGCAAGCTGTCTTCTACTTTTTCCCTTCCTCCCTCTTCTCTTCACTCCATCCATCCTCCTTACTTTCTCCCTCCTTTTCTCCCTTCCTTCCTTTAAGTAAAAGTCTATCAAGCACCTGCCACATGCCAAATATTGTGTGGGTACCAGGAGCATCTTCAAGGCTTCAAGTCTAGTAGATGAGAGAGGCAAGTAATAAATGGTATAAGAAGAACCACGCTCTAAGCAAGGACAAAATCCAAAGTTAGGGTGATTGATCTGTTGGGGTAATCAGAAAGTGTTTCCTAGAGGAGGATGCACCTGCAACTTTAAGATGAATAGTAGTTCACATAGGCAGGGTAAAGAAGAAGGAACCAGCAGGTTCAGAACCTTGCATGGTCTAGAAGAGGAAGTTTAAGTTGTTTTTTCCACCTGAACTTGGCTACTGTGGCAGGGCATGGAAAGACTGGCACAAGAGACTTTGTGAGTCTAAGAGATCTTCTGCAGCTATTATCAACATATGAAAGTTTAGGTAACAGAGTCAATTTAAGTGTTAAATTTCTGCTTGTACTGTAATTATGTCATGAGAATTTTCTCATTGGTCCACTGCTGTTAGTTAGAAACTGTGATTAGCAATATGCATGCCTCTGATGACTAAAGAGAAAGTGATCAAATAAATTAATTATAGCTTCATAGGTGGAGTCTGCTACCCATGAAGTCTGTGAGGAGTGAGAAAGTGACAGAAGTCTGTGCTTAAAGAAGTTGAAAACCGTTTCTTCCTTTTACCAAGATCCATATAAAATGTACTCTAGAACTGAGTTTAATGAAGTTGGTAAACAAAAATAAGGCAAAACAACAACAACAAAACACAACACAACACCCATTTCCAGCACTGTGGCTATTGCTGGGTTACAACTGGTGTACCAGTCAGGGTTTTGCCCATTTTGGAACTTAGTTATGGGTGTCATTGTTAGTTAGTGCTCAGTCATGTGACCTAATGTATAGCAGAACCATGGTGTCCTTTTCTAGTGATTGTTATTGTTGTTGTTAGTGTCATCGACTTAGTTCCAACCCATAGCAACCCTATGTAGTGTTTCCAAGGAGCATTTGGTGAACTTGAACAGCTGACATTGCAGTTCAAACTGACTGAAGTCTAGCTCATTAACCAACAGCACTATACCAGGATTCCTTCTAGTGATTAGTCTTGCTGTAGCTCTCCTTGTAACAAGCCCTAAGTAAGCACGTTACGGGCAATAAAGAACAATACTAAGCAAATAAATACAAAAAATAGTGATGCCACTGTAAAGTGTGCTAAGAGTTACAAAAAAAATAAGAGTCCAGCGAGAGCAAAACAAACATGGAGACCTAATTGACATTGGAGGTCAGAGAAGTAACAATTGAGTTCAAGAGGGATGGGGCACATTACCCAGGTGAAGAGATATGTACTAGGCACTGGGAAAAGGGTGATCCAAGCTAACAGAGCACTGTATACACTGGCCTGAGGCAGGGAGGACCTCGGCTAACTTAACAACTACAGGAAGGTCTGTGTGAGTGGAGGCCAAGGCCAAGGTTGTCCCTGACGAGGTTTTCAAGAACAACTATGCAGATCCTGAAAGTCCATGAAAAGCTTTTGGTTGATTCTGAGAACAACAGAATGATGTTGGAGAGTTTTAAGCATTGTATATTTGTATTTTTAAATGATTTTTCTAGTTGTCCTGATAAGAATAGATTATACAGGAGCAAAATTGGAAGTAGAGTGACCAGCGGTAAAGTGAACGAAATGAGATTATGGTGATGATTGGGTTAAGTGGTAATGGTGAAGACGGTGATGATTAGACAAATAATGAAAGGTTTAATTTGGATAAACCTGCTAATAGATTAGTTATATTGAGTGGTGGCAAAGGGAAGAGATGTAGAGAGATGTAATTAATTTAATTTGAAGTGACTTGACTTGGGAAGCAAATTTTGAGCCACTTAGATGATTGTCCTCAAATAGGTCTTGGCAGGATCCTTTGGAAAGGATCTCTGGATGCTCTATATACCATGTGGTGTTATGTGACCATCATCCTTCCTTCCTTGCTTATGTTCCTTGTAGAAGAAGGAACACGTGCACCCCACCCCACCCCCGTGTGGTGGTCAACTTGCAAGAGAGCATGTGATTCTGGGATAGTGGCGGGTCCTCATCTGTGCACCATACCACTTAAGAATCCACTCTTCAGAGAGGAGGGACCATTCAGATGTTCAGTCCATCAAACAAATTGCTTCTGTAGCTCTCCATACCAAGGGTACCACAGGGCCCCAGACACTAAATGACCCTGCATCTTGACCTGCAGGCATGATGCCCTCTATCAGAAAAGATCAAGGAAAATATGGAATGGGAATAGGCAGTTAGCCCCTTTATAAATTGAGCTCTCCTCTAAAACGAAGTGGTGAACTACCAAGAAGACCCCTCCTGAAAGGTAACTGGTGTGAAAATAACCATGATTATTGGCCACATACTATGATCCAGGTCCTCTCTTGAGGCCTGTGAATGTTATTACACTTAATCTTCACAATGGCTCTATGAGCCTCATAGGAAGCCAAGCTACAGAGAAACCAAATCACTTTGCCTAAGGCCCACAGCTAGTAAGTTCTCCAGCAGGGGTTTGAACTCAGGGATGTGTGCTCCAGAGCTCATGCAGTTCTCTAGCAAGAGGGCATGAGCCACTAAAGTCATGTTGAGTGTCTCTGTGCAGAGGAAGAGCTATGATGTGCGTTGAGCAAAAGGTGAAATACTGAGGAGTCCTGGTGTGGCACTGTGGATTAATGTGTCAGACTGCAAAGCTGTTTGAACTGCAAGGATGGTGGTTCAAGCTTACCAGATGCTCCTTGGAAACCCTATACAGGGTCATTATGGGTCAGAATTGACTTGATGGCACTCAACAACAACTGACCTACAGACTGTCTGCTGCTGAGATTCTATAAGACCACTTGAAAAGTAAGGTCCTGGGCGATACTTGGTGTATTCTTGTAATCCTTCCTCCCATCCTTCTCAAGCACCTTTGATATGCAGGACCTGGGGAGGGTACTAAGGATGAAGCAGTGAGTTCAGATCTGAGCTATGGGCTAGTAAAGGGACAAGAAAGAAAAAGGTTCTCTTGGAATCATTTGAATGCTGTGTGATTGCTCTGATCAGGCTCACAATAGAAGGTCTTGGGTAGAGTGGGAGACAGAAAAAAAAGTTGAACAAAATTCAAAATCAGAGAAAAGACCAGACAGGTAGAACCCATGACACTGTGGCCCTTAGATGCCCTTCAAACCTAGAATTCAATCCATTGCAAGGGGATCAACTTACAGCCCCAAACAGATGGACCTATAAAGTGAACAATAAAGCAAGGGAGGAATGTACTTCTCAGTACAATTCATCATATGAGACCCAAAGGGGAACGTTTGCCCAAGAACAAAGTTTATTGTTGTTGTTAAGTTCCATTGAATCAGTTCTGGCTTCTAGTGACCCTGTAGATGGTTTCCAAAGAGCAGCTGGTGAGTTTGAGCTGAGAGCCTTGTAGTTTAAACCAGCCTGTGGTCCAGTACTTTATGTTACAGTGCCATACCAGGTCTCCAAAGAACACAGGTTAGAAGGCAAGAAAGAAGGACAAATGGAAATGGAGAACAAGGAAGGAGGTGGAAAGCGTCTTGCTACATCTCAGGATTGTAGCCAATGTTGTGAAACAAAATATGTGTCAATTCTTGAGTGGAAAATGAATTTGCTTTGTAAACTTTCACCCAAATCACAATAAAAAGTTCAAAAAACATAAAATCAATGAATGCAATGTGATGATACCCACCCAGGGAAGTATGAGAATTGTAGGAACCACAGGAGGAAGGGTTTTCTTGAGAGGTAAGGGTGAGGGTCAGTGTGAAGACAGTCTTCTCAGAGGAAGGGGCATCTCTTGTGAGCACGGAGGTGAATAGGAGTTAGAAAGGTAAAAGATTTGGGGAGGGATGTGTGGAGATGGAGACAGATCATTTTAAGAAGCAGTAGATGCAAAAGTCTCCATGTCTGGAATAAGAAAGAACAGGGCTCTCTTGAGGAACTGAAAGCAGCTGACTTGCTAGAGGGTAGAACAGGCTTGCAGAAGGGCTGAAACAAGAAATGTGTCTAGAAAAGTATCCATGGGTGTTGTTACATCATGCATGTTGAGACTTCGTCCTGAGAGCAGCAGGAAGACTTCAGAGGAGCTGAGACAAGGAGAAGTTAACATGTTCTTTGGGGCAGTCTGGATCCTTTGAAGTTTACTTGGGTTAAAGTGGTGTACTTTGGCAAGAGGCCTGGTGGTCGGGCCCCAAGAGGTAGTTTTGTTTGGCTCTGAGAAGTGTTCCTCCCTGGATCTTAATGGAAGCTGTTGTTCCTCCTTGCTCTTTTGAGCTTGCCAAGTAGCTGAGCTGTGTTGTGTTTTTTCAAAGAGCTACTTGCTCCCTCTATATCACCTATCTGTCCACAGAGTTTCTATCAAAGCATTAAAACATATATCCAATATCTGTAAGGTCATATTTCTTGGCAGCTTCCCCTTAATGGGGGCACTGCGGGAAAGGGATGCTGGCGGGAAAAGTGGGAGTGGTTGGCAGGGATCTTGGGCCTTCGGGATGCTAGTGACCTCAGGAGCCCCATTAGCTTATCCTTTCTCATTCACATGGAGGCCTCCCAATCAGTTTCTCCCCCTAGTTAGTAGGCTCCTCATCATTAAAATGAGCAGTGACAGTCTGATGCAGACACTGCGGGTGGCCACAGCTCACAGAACATTAACTGTATTCATTGCATCAGAATTCCCATCAGTAACATTTTATGGAGCTAAAGTGTGGGTTTATTAACCCCATGTCACTCCTAAGAAGAACTATCCCCAGGTGGGAGAACCTGCACAAAGAACCAAGGCATCTTTGAGACTGTTCCCCAACAAAAACAGTTCATTGGAAGAGAGGAGCCCGGGACCTGGAGTTAGAGAGATACAAGTTTGAATCCCAGCTCTGCCACTATCCAGCCAAGTGACCTTGAGCAAATGACTTGACCAGCAAAACAGAGATATTCATCATAACCCTCTTGTTGGGTTGGGTTCAGAATTAAATAGGCCATGAAAAGTGCTCAGTAAATTGAAACACTGCTATCTTCTGTAGTGAATGTTATGGATTAAATTCTGCTCCCCAAAAAGATATTTTGAAATCCTAACTCATACATCAGTAAACATGACCTTGATTGGGAATAAGGTCTTTGAAGATGTTATTAGTTAGGTTTACATGAGGTCATAATGGAGGGTGGGTCCGAATCCAATAGGAATGGTACATTTATGACAGATGAGAAAAGACAGAGACAGTGAGGCATGTGAGAAGATGGAGGCACAGACAGAGGTGATGAATTTACAAGTCAAGGGTTGGTAGCAACCACTAGAAACTGGATGAGGCAGGGTCTTTCCTAGAGTCTTCAGTGACTGATTGGCCCTGCTGGGTACCTTAAATTCAGACTGCTAGACTCCAGAATGCAACCCTAAGAAACTAATATAGTTTACTATCACCTGTAAACTCAAAAGCTTCCAGGGAAAGAATAATTGAGTGAAGCCGGCAGTGGGGCAAGGTTGGAAGAGAAAACAAGGCCATATATGAGGCCATTTCTTCTTGGCTCAGCCCTCATTGTTGGATGAGGGTTTAGATGATTCATTGGAAAAAGACAGAACTTAGCATAAAATATACCAATTTTTAAATGTTGGTAGCTGATGTAAAATTTTTTAAGTCAAACTCATCGGAAAACTGCCCTATTATCATCTCTTGGTCCTCTTTTCTGTAAGCACTGATTTAAAACTGGGTCCTAAAGAGAAACTACCAGCTGCTCCCTGGGAGAAAGATGAGGCTTTCTACTCCCGTAAAGATTTACACCCTCGGAAACCCTGTACAGGGTCGCTATGGGTGGGAACCGACTCGAGGGCACTTAACAACAACAACAAAGAGAAATAGCTCCAGGCTACCAGGCACAAAGCTTGTTGGGAGGTGGGTTGGAAGGATTTAGATGTCCCCACCCCTTTTAGAATACTGCCACTTACTCATCAGGTGCTGTGCAGTGCACACATTCAGACTGAAGTGCACCTGGGGGCGGAGCAGGAAGCAGGTTGTTCCAGAGTGTTCCTTGGCAGGTAGCCAGCAATATGGTGGTATCCAGGAGCTCCAGTACCTCAAGCCCGCTGACCTCACCACAGCTGTGATTGGCTCCTCTGTCCTTCTTGGACATAAACAAGCTGAGAACATTTTGTGGCAACTATAATAGCCAGGACGGTTTTAATTTCTGTTAAGACGACGACTACAAATCCATTTGCAGAGTAAATTGATTTCCAGAGCTTAAACTCCATTGAACATGATTCTGTCTAAAATATCTACTGCTTTCAGAAACCTCTATTCCATTTTACCCATAAACATTTTCTCTTATGCACAGTTAAGTATCTCAACAGGGCTTGGGTTGTTGAATGTACGTGGGTTAATCATTGTAAAATATTATGAAGAAATTTTTCTTCACACTGAAAGTTACTAAACAGTTCTGACTTAGACCTTATTTTCATGCACTCATTCATTATTGAATAAATCCTAAGTGTCTACCATGCACCAGGTATCGGGCAAGGGATCTTCGCCAGTCTGAAAGTTCTCTGATCCAACACAAACTTTACTGCTTGTTAGCAGATCCTCAGTTTCCTCATTTTGTAAAATGGGGATGATCATAGTACTGACTCATAGAGTTCTTCAAAGGATTACCTGAGACACTGTGTGCAAAGGACTTAGCACAGAGGGGTTCTGACTTAGTATGAGGTGCACTGGCTAGGAATCATATCAGGATCTCTCACATGGAAGGTCACAGGTCTACCAATGACCCATTGCTGCCTCCCACTCTTTGAGCTAATAATGGATATAAGTCAACCAAGGTGCCAGGTCATATTGACAAGCCACGATTTTAGGAGAAGAACCTACTTTCATGTGGATAACAGCATATTTCCTCCAGACAGGACCTCTCAGAAAGGTTCTCTTTGACCAGTTCCACATCTTTGCTTACTCTGTTTGGATCAAGTGACAGATCATTGGGCTCTTGCAGAGAGGGAGCTGGAGTCTGTGGCTTGTTTGCTTGCAACGCTTTAGAAAGTCAAAACTGTTCATGATGATGGTACCCACAACTTAGTGGAGAGATTTGCCAGACATTGTGGTAGATGCTTTCCATGCATTATCTAATTTAATCCTCACAAATAACCCAGTAAAATTAGAAGGGCAATGATTCACATTTTAACACATGAGGAAATTAAGCCTCACAGAGGTCAAATCCTTGCTCAAGGTCACACAACTGGAAAATGGTAGAGGAAGAACAGAACCAAGTTTCTCTACAACAGTGGTTCTCAATCAGCAGCAAAATTACCACCCCCATATCCCACTGGGGTCCATTTGGGAATGTCTGGAGATACTTGGGTGTCACAACTGGAAGAAAGAGGGTGCTACTGGCATCTAGTGTGGATAAAGTCAGGGATGTTGTTGTTGTTGTTAAGTGCCATCGAGTCTGTTCGATTCATAGCAACCCTGTATAGGATTTCCAAGGAGCAACTGGTGGGTTTGAACTGCTGATCCTACAGTGCCATACCAAGAGTCCTAAATAAATAAATAGGACAGATTCTTTCAACAAATTGTTTGTTGAAAGAATCTGTTCAAAGTGCCAATAGTGCTGAGGCTGATTCACCTGTTCTAAACCCTCAGCATTCACTATTTCCCTGTTCCCATCCCCAACATCTCTTGTGCAGGCACTTCTTGAGGAAGCATTTTGCGTTTTAGAAAATATTCCCAATTTTCATTGGAGTGTTGTGTTTACATTCTTGCTTGCTCTGTCTTCACCCAACAATTTGTGATGGAACAATTTAGATGATGGAACAATTTAGATCAAGCCATTCCCAGTAAAAGCTTTTGATGAACAGCAGAACATGGGAAACCCCAGTGGTTTTGCAGCCCCATTTCAGCCAAGGTTCAAGTTTACTAATGTTAGAAAGGAGCTCATTATGGTCTTATAGGCTACAGGACAAATGTTAATAGCTTCACTTTTAATGTAAGCCTGGCTTTGTTTTTTATAGTTGGCTCTTTATTAGCAACTAGATTTATTAGGGCATTTTTAACAGCTGAGGAAAATCAATAAAGTACATAAGCACGTGTAATTCTTGTGCTATTTGCAAATATAATTTGGACTCTTCATGTACATATAGGCATATGCTCTAAGAATATGCTTCCTTCTACTCAACATCTGCAAACTGGTTCTCAAACCAGGGTATTCAGTCTTCTGAACATTGCCCCCATGATATAAGAGGAGGTGGGTCAAAGTTGGAATGACTAGAAAAATGAAACAAAAGTGGATTCTATCTTCTAGGGGAAACAAAAACCTCCTCAAAGCATATGGGTCCTGGATGGAGCTGTGGACTTTCCTTTGCCAAAAGGGCAAGGACAGGACATGACCAATGTTATAAAACCATGATATGGTAAACTTTGTTTGACAGTTTCCTTCAGTTTACAGTAACTTTTGACACCTTTTAATGCATTTTATTGACAATAACCCTATGGTCTTATCCCCATTTTATAGATGAGAAATGGGTTTGGATAATATTAAGAAACTTGCTCCAGGGCACAGAACTTGGCTCTTGTAGAGAGCTGTCTGGTCATTTCAGCTATAACCATCAGCCTCAAAAGTGAGCCAGGCCCTCCAGGCCTGTACCGCTGATGTCGAGAAGGTCTGTGGCTAATAACCTCACCTCTTCAATGTCTACATTTCCAAACCCCTCTTTGTTTACCTATTAGGGTTCAAACTTGCTGCACTGTCCAGTACACTCTTCCATTTCCATTAAGTGAAATGAAATATAATTTTGTGCCTCATGGGATGGCTCTGTGGGATAAAGCTCTGGACTTCAAGATCAGTTTGAACTATAAGGTTCATGGTTCAGACTCACCAGCTGCTCCTTGGAAACCCCGTACAGGATGGTTATGAGTTGGAAACAACTTGACAACACTTAGATCAACAACAACAATAGATCAGAGTGAGTAAATGAAGGAAATAAAACCAGTGGGGTGTTTAGTATTTCAGAAAGGTGCTGTTTAATTTGCAATGAACTTTAAATACATCTAAGGTTTTTGCTTCTTTCTTTTTAAGGATGTAGGTCTAAATATTTGTTATACACCCACTCCAGCCCAGGTATTAGGCAGGGTGTATCATCCTCATGTTGATCTTTATACTCCAGAGTGTGGTAACTTCATAGAATAAGCAGTAAACTGAGACCCGCAAGGTCAGCTCGGCAGGAGAAAGGTGAAGCTATCTCTCCTGCAAAGACATACAGCTTTGGCAACACCATGCAGCGTCATTATAAGTCAGCACTAACTCAATGGCATTTAACAACAACAGTGTTTCTATCCAACACCTGTCAGTTTGTTGTACTGTGGTGGCTTGTGTGTTGCTGTGATGCTGGAAGATAAACAACCTGCATTTCATATACCACAAAGGTCACCCGTGATGGACTGCTTTCAGCAGAGTTTACAGATTAAGACAGGCATGGAAAAAAAGCCTGGTTGTCTACTTCTGAAGATTAGCCAGTAGATTACAATAGTATACCATCCATTCATACTGGAAGTTGAGCCCTGTATGTTAGAACTAATTGTTGTTGTTGATATTGTTGTTGGGTGCCATC
>NW_006408589.1:9766258-9797380 GCF_000296735.1 Chrysochloris asiatica | reverse complement strand
GTCTATGTACAGGTTCCTCAAGAGCACAAATAAGTCTTCTGGAATACTCATCTCTGCAGTGTTGTCCATAGCTTGTCATGATCCACACAGTTGAAAGCCTTTACATAGTCAATAAAGCACAGGTAAACATCTTTGTGGTATTCTGTGCTTTCAGCCAAGATCCATCTGATGTTTGTAGTTGTCTGTGTAGGATTGCAGCTATTTTTGTATTATTCACTGCTATTCATATGGTTTTCAGTGACTAAATATTTGGAAGTAGTCTATCTCTTCTCCTTCCTGTCTGTCTTCGTCTGGAAGTTCAGATGAAACCTGTCCACCATGGGTGTCCCTGTTGGCATTTAAAATACCCGTACAAGCCTTCACAGTATGACACACTGACAGATGAATAGAGTGGTGGTTTGAACTAATGGACTCAAACATTATCATTGATTGTGAAGATGATACAGGAGTCATGAGCTGGAATCAACTCAGCAGTGACTAATATTAACAATCCTTGCAAGGTGGGTCCTATTATCCCTATGGTATGGTTGAAGTAACAGAGTTTAGTTACCTGACCAGCATATACCTCTTCTAAGGAATAGAGCAAGTTCTCCAACCCAAATCTGCTCTCCAAAACCATTTATCTACTTTGTTCTACACCAATAAAATAAAAACACAAGCATGGGCTTATCCCAAACTCAGTCTCGTTTTTAGTAAGATGCATTCCAGTGTTAACACTCACCAAGACTCTTAGCACCACAATTTGGGGCTTTTGGAATAGTCCAAGGGGACAGACAGCAGCAGAATGTTCTAAGACAAACGTGATGTTAAACATCACCTGCTCCTTTCCTTTGGGCCAATGTTCTTACTCTTTTCTTTCAAGTCACACAAATGGGCCTTGTACATCTCCTTCACAGAAATGCCACTCAATATGTGCACCAGCATTGGGTTTATTTTAATCACTCTGCATGCCACCAGGGTACCTTTCTCTCCACATTTGGAACAGGCATACCCTGCAATAGCAGTGATAATACTTAATGTGTACTCTTAATGGCACCAAAGCCAGGCTTTTTTCCATATCTGTGGCCTGGTGTTAGCTGAGCCATATGTTCATATGACACACGTTCCTGGCCCAGATGGCTTTCTCAGCTCAAGATGATTAAAATCACAAATCCAGATCTCAAGTCTGTCTATTTACAAGGAAGGAGGCGAGTCAGCGTGCAAGCATTTAATTGTTAAAAGCGACCATCTGAGAGAATCAAGATATTTTTCAAACCAAGTCACTGCATAGAATATGTGAAGTAAATGCCTTTTTGAGTCTTGAAACTACATAGGCAAGGTCAGTGCAAAGTCATTTAAAATTACATCTCAAGATAGTTCGATTACAAAGGACCTATCCCTCACTGCTGATTTATTGCTTACTCTTTTAACTTTTAACAAAAGATCAGCAGATGGATTGTGCTGCCTGTAGTTGGAGACATGCTTACCTCTTCTCAGGCCTGATTCATAAAACATCACTGGCCTGTTTTTGGCACCATTGCCCTTTGCCAAGGGAGCTCCTCTAAGGTGGTGGATTACTCAGTGTTCCACATGGAGTGAAAGCAATATGCCTCGCTCATAGCAGATGACCCAGAAGGAAAGATGACAATAAAGTCCCCCAAAAGAACAAATATCCCTCCAGTTACAAAACAAAGAGTAGCAGAGAGGCAATTTCAGGTGGGCTCCTGGAGGAGGCCTTTTTCAGGTTACAGTTTTCTGGAGAAGGTGGCAGTTGTCCCTTCTATATCTGGTGAGGCCACCAATCCAAGTCTCTCTGGACCAGTAGGTCTTTTCCAGTACATAGAGTTGGTGCATAATCCAAGATGGATTAACCATCCACCCTCTGGGCACCATGCTGGATGAGGCACTTAATATGATTGGTCTATACGTTATCTGGAAGCAGGAGTGACAAGCAGGACCTCCAGGAAAAATGTTCCTACTTTCTGTCAATGCTTGGTGGCTGACTAGCAGAGAGTTGAGTTTATTTTTTCATTAGTGTTTTTATTTCATTTTATTTCACATTGACTAAAAAGGTCCTTAATTTTTTAATTTGTTGGACTAGTCAAATATGCATTGCACTTATAAATAAGGGCTTAGAAGAGAAAGATGATTTCAGAGTTTTATGTTTTTGTCTGATCCTTTTTAAGGCTGTCATACATTCTACACACCCAGAAAGAACCACAGTTGATTAGAGAACCCTTCTCGTCACTTCCCTTTTCACTGGTGGGTGGTATTCACGAAACATCAGGGCTATAGTACAGTTATTAAAACCAAGAACTGTTCCTACCACATGTAGATGTACATAAAATTGCCCTTGATGTCCAGAGGAGAGAATGTTTAATGTGGCCAGTGACATTTTTCCAAGTCTGTTTATTACCTACTGGGGAGAGTTCCTGCAAGACAATTTGAGATGAAACTTTAGGAGTAATTATGCTTTATGGGGAGGTAATGCCCTTCAGGTTTAATTTCACACAATATTAAATCAATGTACATATTCAATACTTCTCTGTCTGTGTTCAAGTTAAAGGTCACAATAGTAAGTTTTCCTGTAGTCATGTTGATGTTACAAGAATAGCAAGAATTGACTTCAAACCCTTTGCCTGATTGTGCAAAACCTAAACAAGATTAATGGTGGTTTAGATCTCTAGGTCATATCAGCAGGCTCCATGGAAAACATTGTTGTTGAGTGCCATTGAGGTGGTTCCAGCTCACAGCGCCTCTGACTGGGGTTTCTGATGGGTTTGAACTGTTGTCCTGTTGTAGTATACATACCAGTCCAGTATGTAAACTACAGAGTCACACCAGGGCTCCTGGAAAACTTACACACTCGAAAAGGAAATAAGGGCAGCGTGTGTTTCCTAAAGGAAACACTAGGTGGTATAAAGGATTAACAAAATCAGCTGCTAACCAAAAGGTTACAGGTTCAAGTCTACCCAGAGGTGCTTTGGAAGAAAGTCCCACTGGAAAATCAGCCTTTGAAAACCTTCTGGAGTCTATTTCTATCTTGACACACATGGAGTCACTAGGAATCTTGGGTTGACTCCACAACAACTAGTTGGTTGGTTGGTCTGGTTTTCTAATTAGCTCTGTTGTTATTGGTGTTGCTAGGTGTGGTCAAGTCATTACCAATTCATAGTGACCCTATGTACAACAAAATGAAACACTGCCTGGTCCTGCACTGCTCTTAAAATTGTTGCTATGCTTGAGCCCATTTCTGCTGCCATTGTACCAATCCACATCCTAGGGATCTCCCTCTTTCCCCTGACCTTTCACTTTACCAAGCATGATGTCCTTCTCCAGGGACTGGTCCCTCCTGATAACATATCCAAAGTATGAGAAGTGGAGTCTGGCCAGCCTGACTTCTAAGGAGCATTCCGTACTTCTTTCCACACACACATTTGTTTGTTCTTCTGGCAGCCCCTGCTACTTTTAATATTCTCCTCCAACACCATAACTCAAGTACATCAATTCGTCTGTGGTCTTCTTTATTCATCATTCAACTTTCACATGCATATGAGGTGATTGAAAATACCCTGGCTTGGGTCAGGTGCACCTTCATCCTCAAACCGATATCTTTGCCCTTGAACACTTTTGTGCAGTAGATTTGCCCCATGCAATAAATTTTTTGGTTTCTTGACTACTGCTTCTATGAAAGTTGGTGGTTGATCTGAGTAAAATGTCAGTCTTTTCTTCATTTATCTTGATGTTATTTATTTGTTCAGTTGTGACCAATAACTCTTGTAGACAATAGTGGAAAATAATGCCTGGAAGTCACTCAGGGCTGTCTACTTTCATCCTCATATTTTCTGGATCAAAGAGTGTGCTCTTCTCTGGTGTAGTGTTGTCTCCCAGGACCTCTAAGACTAGAGGTCATAGCTTGTCTCACACACAGTAGGCTGTAGAACAACTAATGCACCTTGCTATTTTAGAAAATTGTGTCTACTAAAAGACTCTTGGGAACAAGGTGGCACCTTACAATAAGCACTGGATTAGGTTGACAGTTAGAACCTACCCCATAGGAGAAATATGAGACTTTCTGCTTTCAAAAAGATTTATATCCTTGGGAACCCTGTACAGGGTTTCTATAAGTCAGAATCAACTCCAAGGCACACAGCCACCATCACCATGATGCTTTTTGTCCTGTCTTTCGGCTGTAGGTCAGGCTGTTAATTTATTTTTGGTTAGAAACTATGTTGGCTTCCTTGGCTGGAGGGTGGCTCTTATCTGCACGTCCTTTCTTTATGCTATCTGTTAGTATTCAAGGTTGTTGTTTTACTTACAGAGGGTCCTAAATAAGTCTTAAAACCAAAACCAAACTTATTGCCATCGACTTGATTCCTGGAGTTACTTTAGGTAAATTTGTGTGAATTTGCACACAAATTCATCATTATTCTCTTTTGTTGTAGGACTACTGCAATGCTTCAGTATCTCTGTCTACTTAAACTCATTATTTCATAAGCAGACCCTGTGTGCTACTATGGAGAGTGTGTGATGTATGATAGATGTGTGTGTGCAAACACTCTTTCACGTTGGATTATACACATAGAGTATAAAGGAGATAGGAACATGGTGGCATGGAGTGGCCCGCCCAGCACATTGCCAAATGCCACTTAGTTTTTAATAAGAGAGGGAAAGCTGAAAGCAGCAGCAGCAGTAGCAATATAACCAGTGTTTAGGTTTTGTTTTCCTCATAGGCGGTGTTTCCTTTTTTTCCCCCAATCAACTCATTTGAATAGATTACTTAATTAGCATTTATTGTTTGTAAAATTCCTTGTCCAGAAGTAATGTTTTAGGGCCCCGCAGTTTTGAAGAAAGACAATTTAATGGATGATAATCTTATATAGAATTTTCAAATTGACTTCTTGGTAGTAAATTGTTCTTCAATTGTAGTGCCTCCTCAACTCTCATTAGACACCAAATCTTCTTTGTAAATGCATTCATAATGGCTAAATTGTGGTCTCCAGTTTTCCTGTCGTTTGAAACAGGCCATAACTTCAGGCACTAACATTTAAAGGACAACGATACTTTTACTATTCCATTAGCGTGCTAGGAGAGTTGGGATGTGCCATTGAAGTTTATAGAGCTTTGCAGTTCCTGATGGAAACTATTTGGCTCTACTCATCCCAAGAGTAGAGATAACCTTTCTCTTTGTACACAAAGTTGTTTCATTTAAATTCCACTCTGCCTGAGTCTTATTTATCAGCATGATATATGGCTAGGACTAGAGAGAGCCTCACTAGAACCTGCTTACAATTTCTCTGCTCTGCTCCTTCCCTAACACCACCTGGGAATTGAGCAAACTCATTGCCAAGGAAACTCACTGCCAGTACTGTTTGGTCCTACTTTCACTAGGCTCTGTGGCTCTTTAGAAGATGGTACTTGACTGTATTGCTCAAAAGGACCTCTAGAAAATTAGAAATGAAGCAAAAATAAACAAGCATACTAAAATTCCCTGTGAAATAGATGGTGGTTATGCTGCTGGTTTTGGGGCAAAAGTAGCTATAAACAGAACCATTTTGACATGCTATTTAATTCAGTAGGAATGATGTCTTATCCTAGCCTCTGCCTGGATGTATCCTAACCACATTAGATCTGAGGAATGACCTCACTGGCCTAACCTCATTTTATCAATGAATGGATAGAGGCTTGGCTGTTATAACAACTACAATGTTGATCACACTTATTAGGAGTTTTGTGTACTGAGTAAGCTTCTTTGAGGATATTATCTCTTTTAATCTTCAATTCTGACTACCAAGCTAACAAAGTAGGCAGCATAATGTCTGTTCCTACAGATGAGAAGATGGGCTAAGAAAAGACAAGATCCATATCACACACTAGCCTGGTAGCAGACTGAAATCTATACTGTAGGTTTACTAAGAATGTCCTTTCAAATGAAACTTGTGAATGAAGAATCAAAATGCATTTCTTGTTTTTCAAAAGCTTTATCATATGGCTGTTTCACATTCTGAAGGAAATCCTTTGAAGCAAACCTTGGCTCCAATCAAGCTCATCCATTCTCTTTGATCTACTTCAATCCAACCTCCATGATTCATTGATTTCCAATTTGATTTTTCCCGTATGCTATGTCCTTAAACTCAACCAGCTTTATCTCACCATTTCTGATTATTTCCTAACACACATCAATAGCTTCCTGTTCCTAAATCTGCCTCATAGTAACCACATTCATTGTTCCATTCAGAAAAATAATAAGTGATAAAGACTAACTCCCCCAAGCCATATAGTCCTGGTGTGGTGCTGTAGGATGAATGCTGGATCACATTGTCAGTTTGAACTGCAAGGCTGGCAATTCAAACTCATCAAAAGCTCTTCAGAAACCCTACACATGATCACTACTAGTTGGAACTGACTTGACGACACTTAACAACAACAACCTCAAGCCAGGAACTGCTCGTATCAGTGAATGTGATAGGAATATTTCTTGTCTTACAAAACTTACTCTTGGATAGAGGAATTGTTAGAACACACTAAATTTGAAATCAAAAGATCAAAGTGAAGTCAGAATTTGAAAGCTGGATGATGTTGTAAATGGGTATACGAGTCAAAATGTATTTGCTCTCAATTGTACAATGTCTTTAAAATGGAATTAGTATGTAACATTTTAAAATCAAGAGATTCCACATAGAAAACACCCTCGGTTTCTGGTGTCTTTGTGACCTGGGTCCACATCTACATAAGGTTCCAGTCCACTGGTGATAAGCCATTGTTGCTGCTCAGAAGGGACAGGACTTTTTGGCCATCACTGTTTCAACAAAGGAGCTCTGGGAGCATAGTGGTTACGAATAGGACTGCAAACCACAAGGTCAGCAGTTCGAAACTACCAGCTGTTCCATGGGAGAAAGATGAGGCTTTCTGCTCCCGTAAAGATTTACAGCTTCAGAAACCCTGTACAGGGTCGGTATGGGTCGGAACTGACTCGACGGCACTTAACAACAACAACTGTTCTTCATCACAACCTCTTCTTCATTTTTTATACCCAGCCAGCTACACACATTTTCATTATCTACTGATCCCTGTAGATACTTCAGAATTTGCAACCCCTGACAAAGAATCTACCAAGCTTCATCCCACCCTGACATGGCTGTGGTTGTCTGATTTCCCATGGCACTTCTGTGACCTCTCTCTGAAGATGACACTTAGTGTCCTGCTGGCAGCTGCACAGAGAATCGATATGGCCCTGCAGCAGGCTGAGCAAACTTCAGATGCTGGACAGCGACCAGCTAACCTGACCTACCAAGCCCCAGTGCCTTTCTTTTGAGTTGATTCCGACTGTTGGCAATCCTGCATTCCATAAAGTTTTCAGTGGCTGAATTTGGAGGGAAGTAGATTGTCCGGAGGGAATAGTCGCTGGAGAAGGATATCATGCTGGGTAAGGTGGAGGGTCAGAGAAAAAGAGGAAGACCCCCAACGAGATGGATTAGCCAGGTGGCATCATTGATGGCGTCAAGTGTGGCAGCAGTAGTGAGGTTGGCCCAGGATCAGACATTGTTTCGTTCTTCTGTGCATGGGATCGCTATGAGTCGGTTCCGACTCGATGGGCACCTGACAACAACAACAACAGATTGCCAGTCCTTTCGTCCCAGGAGCCTGTAGGCAGATTTAAACCTTCAAACTGTCAGCAGTAGAGTACATTAACAATGTGTACCACCCAAGGGCCCACATACATGTACCAAGCCAAAAATCAAAACCCACTGCTGTTGAATTGATTCTGACTCATAGCAACTCTATTTGGCAGAGTAGAACTGCCCTATAAGGTTCCCAAGGCTGTAAATATTGATGGAAACATACTTCCATATAGGAGTGGTTGGTGGGTTCAAACTACCCACCTTTTGATTAGAAGCCGAGCGATTTAGCTATTTTACCACCTGGGTTCCTTTATCCGTATCTTAGTGTCATTCGCTACTCATACCTGGCCTTGGGATGCTGTAGCGCAAGTCGACAAAACCAACAAAGCTAGAAAATTATAAATGATGCTAGTAGATCCCAGATAAATTAAAAGTGAATAAAGGAAGAACTACTGAGCAAACAGAAGCTGCATAATATTTGCGAGAACTAATGCCGATGATTAATATTCTTATATTTGGTCTTTGTACTTGAAAAATCTTGACTCAAAATCAGCAGCAAAAGCAGCCAATATTAATTGTAGGCCTATTTTGTGCTGTCTATTTTATTTCATTTAACCCACTGGTCCTATTTTACAGATGGAAAACTGAGGCACAGGGAGATTTGGCCATGCGTCAACAGTTATTTAGCCAATATATGCCATTTTTCATTGTATGTTGTTGTTAGATGCCCTTGAGTCAGTTCTGACTCATTGTGACCCTGTGTAGGGTTTCCAAGAATAGTTGTGGTTTTTAACTGCTGAGTTTGAAGTTAGCAATCAAGTGCTTATCCTATAGCACTATACCAGGACTCCTTTCAGTCCACAGGGGGTAGTGAATGTTCTCACCTTTTGAGATCATTTCTCAATTTGCCCAGACATTTGGATAGATGCTTTGAGGATTGCTTGAGATACCACATGTGCAGGTTTGTGCTTGCATGTGCACCCCCTCCCCCCCCACACACCTTTAGTATAAAATTTTGTAAACAAAATTGAGATTCTCCACTGGCAGGGTTGGTTTGAATAGATTCTTTCCCCACTGTTATTCATTGTCTAGGACTATTCTTCTGGTATTTTGGCTTGGATAAAGGTTTACAGAGCAGATTAGTTTTCCATTCATCAATAAATACACATTTTATTTCATGTCTCTCAGTGTTTCCTGTTGCTATTCCTCCTCCTTGACTTCCCCTTTGTCCTTGGCTAAATACTGCCCTTTTGATCTCAAATGGTTGATTATTCTAAGGTGTGTGCACCTCCCTATTGTAATGGTACCTCTTATAGACCTGTCTATTGTTTGATTGAAAACTGAACCATGGGGTGAGTTTATTTCCAGACCTTTAAGTGTAACTAAGGACCATAATATCTCTTCAACCAGTAAGCCTGGTCTTTTTTATGATTTTAAGTTTTGTTCCTCATGTTTCTCCTACTCTCTTGAGGACTTTCTAATGTGACCCTTTCAAGGGCAGTTGATAGTGATAGCTGGGGACCATCTAATTCTTCAGGTCTCAGAGTCATGGAGACTGATGTTCACATGACCCATTATTCTGTTAGACTAAATGTTGCCATGTGTCTTTGATTTTCTTCACTCTTCTTTTCTCCAGACAGAGGCACCAACAGTTGTTAGATGGCTGCTCATGTGCTTGTAAGATGCCAGTCACTACTCACCAAAGCATGATGTAGAACATTGTTGTTGTGAACTAGGTTCTGCCAATTGACCTTGGTGTCCCCTGAAACTAGGGTCCTGAGCCCTCAGGGTCAGCAACTCGTTCCCTCAAGGTGTTTGGTTGTATCTAAAAAGCTTTCATAACTATGGCCCCTGTTTGGTCCAGCACATTCTTGGATATATCTGCTGCAAAGCTAAACATCTATGTACAAATACCGTCTATATATACTCATGGGTATCCTTTCACTCTCCCTCCCACACCCATTTAACCTGCATATCCATCCATGCATCTCCTCATAGAGCACCATCATTGCAGGATTGTGTTTGTAACAGTATTTACCTCTGTTACCTTTAGTTCTTGCACTCCTTTCAGTGTCTCCCCTTGTATAGACCTATCATTTAAGAGTTAAAGGACAGTATCAGCAGGCTCAATCCAACCAAGTTAAACCATGAGTGAAGTGTTTTATTGAAGAGTACCAATATGGAACTAAATGATATACCCAAAGTGAAATGCTAAATTGATATGGTGGTGGAGGTGATGGTGTTCCATGGAGTCAGTTCCAACTCATAGCGATCCTGCATAGGGTTTCCAAGACTCTAAATCTTTACTGGAGCAGAAAGCCTCATCTTTCACCTGTGCCCCAGCTGATAGTTTTGAACTGCTAACCTTGAAGTTAGCAGCCCAACTCGTACCCACCAGGGCTCCTATTAAATTGATACAAGAAATACAATATGGGATTGGCAAGTTAGGATTTGACTCCTTGTAGTAAATCTTATTCAGTATTACAATTTGGGTTAGACAAACCATCTGTCATTGCAAATCCTATCTCTTAAAAAGTTTTTATGCTGAAATCTCTAAGATTATAGGCAAATTTTCACACTAGATCAGAAATATTTTTTAAACTTCTATATTCTCTCTTTATCATGTTAAAAATATTTACAGTCAAATATCATATGGAGGACTTGTAGAATCACCCATCCTGTTATTGGAAATTCAAACTAGATACTAGGCCTTCTTGAGTCTGCCAGACTGAAGCTTAGCTGCCTGAATTCTGAGGACAGGGTTTCTAATTGTATAGGACTTCCAAAGAGCCCATTGAAATGAGCTGCCTGCTGTCTAGAGGTGGGGCATCTAGGTGTGTTTGTCAAGGCAAGAGCTTGTTATTTATGACCTTGTCTGTACATACACCTTACAACAATAACTACTACTGTACATGCATAACTTAAGGCACATGCAAGGGCATTTCTTCAGTATCTCTCAGGTCACATTACATTCCTGGTCCTCCCCATTATCACTGTTCTATATCCAAAGACATTTGGATATCTAAGCAAGATATTTGTAGAATAAAATGAACATTAAATATTATATATCGGTGGTGATTTAATTGCTTCTTCTTTTTTTTTTATTGTTTGGGAAACATTTAGAAAGTCAAATGAACCAATTATGTCTATGACAAAAAGAAGTGTTTATAGGTTAGACTCATGGGGAAAATGATGGAAAATGACAGTAACCATAAATGCCCCACTCAGGAGAAAGGGTTTTCCTGGCCACTTCATGTGGAAAATGATGGCCTTGTAATGCAAATAAATGCTAGGCAAATGAGAAGGAATTTCTGTGTTAAAGCTGGCCTTTCTCATCCATTCTCTTCATTCTGAGTACTGTAATGGAGCATTAAATAAAGAATGGCACCATATTTCAGGGACGAAGGGATTAACAAACCATCAAAATTAGGAGTAAAAGATGCCTTGAACTGGTATGTACTCTCTATTAAAGAATTCTGCCCTTCATCAAGGAAAGGTGTTAAGGTAGGAACAGAGGATTAACATAAGCTTTTGATATTCTATTCTTGTTTTTTTTGATGGGAAAAGTAGACCTTTGATAGTAGAATTTGAAAGCTTGAAAATATCCCATTCAGGTTGCTTTGGATGACAATTGGTCATTAGGAATTTAAAAGCAAAACAAGTAAGAACCCCTGACATGCTCTTTGTCCAGGGTGTGCATCTATTCTGCTTTGCCTGGGATGCTGTTGTTGTGAACTTTAAGTCAGCTCTCACTCTTGGGGATCTTATGTAAGAGCAGAACAGCAGAACAAAACATTGCTAGGCCCTGCACCATCTTCACCATGACTGGTATGCTGGAGTTCATTGCTGTGGCTATTGAGTATTTTGTGTCTCTTCCAGCCTAGGCAGCTCTTCTTCTGGCACTATGTCTGATGTTGCTCTGTTGTGATGCATAGGGATTTCATTGGCTAATTTTCAGAAGTAGACCACCAGGTTTTTCTTCTTAGTCTTGACTTAGTCTGGTAGCTCCAGTGACACCTGTCCACCATGGGTGATGCTGCTGGTGTTTGAAATACTTGGTGGCACAGCTTCCAGCCTCACAGCAAGACACAAGTCACCACTGTACAATAAACCTACAGAAGGGTGGTGGTTGACCATGACAGTCCTGGTTTATGCCTCTTGTCCTGATGTAATTATGATAGCTCTCAAAAGTATTCTAGTTGGGATGATACATTGTATTCTACCAGTAATACGGAGATTCCTCTGCTGAGTATCTAATCTAGAACAGCAGCTGCATGTACACAAGGAGGCATCTATAACCAATTGATTGCTGCACTGTCTCTAAGATCACAAAACAGAAAAGGCATGGTTGCTCACTTGGAGCCTTCTGTAAGGAGCACCATCTCACATTTAAAAGAATGTACTGCATCTGTCTGGACTGAAATGGATAAATCCCCAAGGTATTTGTTGAGGGAAAAGAAACAATTTTCAGAATTATAATGTCCAATGTGATATATTGTTTGGGTTCCTTTATAAAGCACAACATTATTCAAATATATTTGGTAGCTGTGTGCCAGTGAGTTGCTTCTGACTCACCATGATACTCTAGAACAGAGCAGAACTTCCCCATAAGGTTCCCTAGATCGTAATTTTTACAGGGAGTCTGGATGTGGTGCTTTAGGGAAAGCACTGAACTGCTAACCGAAAGGTTAGTGGTTCAAACCCACCAGTCCCTTCTTGGAAACCCTATACAGAGTTGGAACCAACTCAACAGCACTTCACAACAACATTCTTAACAGGAGCAGATGACCACATCTTTTCTCTTACAGAGTCTCTGCTGGGTTCAAACTTGTTGGTAGTTGAGCATTCAACCACTGGGTTAGCACAACTCCTGAAAATATATTTTAGGACCTACAGAAGCATATGAAAGGCCATTCACCAAACTAGTAATGAGGGTTACCCTGAAGAGATGTGATGAGTTGTGAACTGATGTGGCGGTGAAAGGTGACTTTCATTGGAATATTTCAGCTTTTACACAAGGGCCCAATCATCCCAGAATGCTTGTAGGATAATTTATTTTAAATATATGATAATTAATTTCTAAATTAATTTTTTGTTTACTGTGTTGTAGAGGTGATGTCCTTACACTCATTGTTTTGAAATGGGGCAGGTAAGGTCTTAAAGAAGCCACATAGATTTTCCAGTTGCATCATCAGTATGGGATGGAACTGGATCCAAATGAATCTCCTGACACCCAGTTTCTTTGTCTCTTACTAGACGATGCTTTCCTCCAAGGTTTATGAAGATTTATTAAGTTGACTTAATAGCATGGAAATGAATGACAGGGTACCAACTTCAGCATACTTATCAATTTTTACTGCTTCTAAGTCCCCAAATAAAAAGTTTAAAAAAATTAAAAGTAGCCAGACCTGCAGGTGCCATCCATCTGCGTCAGACTGGCAGCCACCTCATTTATTACCTGAGTATTGGATTCTGGTTAGACCTGCATCTCCAGCAGGTATTAATTTAAAGAGGACAGTCAAGTGTTCACTAGGAGTTTGAAGAAGTCATAAGTGTGCAGTGAGGAAGATTTTCCTGATATACTTTACTGTAATTACCATGGGGTCACCTGCCTTGGTTTGGACCCCCTGTATTTCCTCAGGGAAGCAGTGTGTTCATGGCTTTTCCCTCCTGCTGTGGTCCTTTGAGTCCCAGCAAAACCTGCTCATGTGTAGGCAATTGAAAGTAGCTAAAATGATATTCTTCCTGAAGTTATTTGCATGCTAACAAAGACCAAGACCTGAAGTTAAATTTGATGATATTTTAAAAGTGGTAGTTCAGACATTAGCCAGCAGATTAGTATTGTTGTTGTTGTTGTTGTAAAGTGCTGTCAAGTTGGCTCCGACTCATAGCAACCCTGTATAGAGTTTCCAAGGAGTGGCTATTGAGCTTGATCAAGCGACCTCATGGTTCAAACCAACGTTGCAGTCCGCTGCATTAACCCACACCGCCACACCAGGTCTCTAGATTAGTATTAGTGGAAAGGATTTTATTGAAGTTTTTTTTTAAACCTCCCCAATTTTCCTGAGGATTCCTGGTATGTTGCTGTGGGATAAAGCACTAGACCACAAGGTTGGTTTGAACTGCAAGGTCTGCTGGTTCAAATTCACCAGCCGCTCTTTATGCAGGGTAGCTATGAGTTGAAACCAACTCAAAGACACTTAACAACAATTTTCCTGTGGAGTCCTGGTGTGGCTCTGTAGAATAAGCACTGGACCACTAACCCCAAGTTCAGCAGTTCAAAACCCATCAGTCTCTCCACAGAAACCTTATACTGGGTCACTATGAGTCTGAACCAACAGTGGCACTTAACAACAACAATTTTCCTGAAATTATGCCAAAAGAAGACTATACTTTCTGTCACTCATTAATACACATTCTAGTGACAATTGCCATTTAAGTCATTGAATTTTGAACCTAGCACTTTAAATGAATGATGGCATTTAATACACAAAACAATTTTATGACATAGGGACTATTTTTATCTCCATGGGATAAAGAAACTCCAAGAGATAGGCTTTGAGAAACTTTGCAACACAGGTAGAGTCAGGCAGAAGAAGACAGAACTGGGTTTGAACTCAAGCAGTCTGACTTCAGAGTCTTAGCTTTATGTCACCATGTCATACTATCTGTACCATAATGATTATATAATTATTGTAATTGTAAATGTAATATATAATATGATATAATATAATAAAATACAATATTATCTAAGATGTAATTATATGCAATTAGCTGAGTGGGTACTCATTTGCATACTTTGATTTCAGAACTGTCAAAGAGGGGAGGGAAAGCCCTTTTTCAGAAAGTTGTTCTTAGAATCCCAGAAACTGGATGGGCATGGGTAAAGTTTAAAAACAAGCAATTGAGTAGATGCCAACTTATGGCAGACAGCCCCATGTCAGAGTAGGACTATACTACCATAGAGTTTGCAATGACTAATTTTTCAGGAGTAGATTTCCAGATCTCTCTTCTGAGGCACCTCTGGGTCGACTAGAACCTCCAACCTTTTAGTTAACAGTCAAGCACTTTAACTGATGGCACCAAGTTTACAAAGTGAGTTCCTTTTCTTAGCTCAGTTTGTTGGTTGGCACTCATACAGAGAGATAAATGCTATTGCCTGACCTCACCATCCATCCCACTCCCAGATCTCACACATCACTTACTGAGCAACAGATGGGTTTGCTAAGAGGGCATAGCTGTCACTCAGCTGGAGTCCTAGTAAGGTCATAAAAGTGATGGCCCAGCCCAGTGACAGGTGATGAACAGTGTAACCCTTGAAAGCACATCAGCCGGCGCTCATTCTTGTTTCTACAGGCGGAATTTATGGTCGCAACTTGGTCCTTCATTTGGACTTACGGGAAAGCCTAAGAACTGAATGACGGAGCTTAACACGATCTATATGGAAGACTCTGCTCCTCTTGGTGACTCCACCCAAGGACACCTGGAGCCCCTCTAACCAATTCCAACTCACTATGATGCTACTGGACAGCATAGAACTGCTCCATAGGGACTTGAAGGCTGTCGTGTTTACAGAAGCAGGCTGACTCTACTTTCTACTATGAATTCCAGAAACTGATGGGTTCCAATTTGAGTCATCAGGACTCCTCTGAGCCAAATAGTGAAAAGTTATTTCCCTAAATTATGTTGTCTTATCATCACAGTATGTAGTTAAACAGTTGTTAAATAAACTAAAATCTATTTTGTTAGGTCTTCACCCAGTCCACAGAGATACTTTGGAAGTATATAGTTTACCTCTCTTGGTCATTTTCCGATTCTTTTTGTACATGTAAGGAAACATGCCAATGTCTTACATCCGTAAAATAGAAATGCATAGGTAATGGTCAATAGCAGTAGACATAATATTGCTGCTGTTATTATTGTTAGGTGCTGTCGAGTCAGTTCCTATGCATAATGAGTCAAGTGCATCAATTATTCTTCTGTCTTCTTCTTTATTCATAGTGCAACTTTCTCATGCATATGAAGTGATTGAAAATACCATGGCTTGGGTCAGGCACACCTTAGTCCTCAAAGTGACATTTTTGTCTTTCTCAGTACATTTTCCCAAAGCAAGATGTCTTTTGATTTCCTGATGTCTGCTTCTATGAGCACTGATTGTGGATTATTTGATAACTTCCATCTTTTCTCTTATTATCGTGATATTGTTTATTTGTCCAGTTGTGAGGATTTTCATATTCTTTATGTTGATGTGCAGTCCATACTGAAAGCTGTAGTCTTTGATCTACAGTGAGCTACAATCCAAGTTGAAGGCTCTAGTCTTTGACCTTCATCAATAAGTAGTTCAATCACCTTTACTTCCAGAAAGCAAGATAGTATCATCTGTATATCACAGGTTGTTAATGGATCTTCCTCCAGTCTTGATGCCATGGTCTTTTTCATGCAATCCAGCTTCTCAGATTATTTGCTCAGCACAAGATTGAATAAGTATGGTGAAAGGATACAGCCTTGACAGACACCTTTCCTCGTTTTAAAAATTAAGTATCTCTCTGTTCTGTTTGATTTGACTACCTCTTGGTCTTTGTACATGTTCTTCATGAGCACAATGAAGTGTTCTGGAATTTCCATCCTTTGCAATGTTATCCATACAACTGGGGAACAGCGTGTATAATAGAGAAAGCATGCAAGGAACCATGCTTACGATTTGAACTAAATCTATATTGCTTCTCATGTAAGATTTTGAGTTAGGATACCATTTCTGAAAGAGAAACACTGACTAATGTTTATTTTTCTATATCCATACGTTTTTGTTCTTTTTTAGCATAAAGTCTCCAAATGTTACCCAGAAAAACCAGTGGATATGAATGGGATGTAAAATAAACTAAAATCTATTTTGTTAGGTCTTCACCCAGTCCACAGAGATACTTTGGAAGAGATTCCATGGAACACTAGTTGCTCAGATCAACAGTTGTGCAGCCAAGTCCAGGTGGGAGATCCCGCCTTATTTACGTCCCTTTAGGGATTTGCTATATACATTAAAAACTCAGAATTCGTACAGTGAAAAGGTCTATTAACCTAGTGTTTTCCAGACTCATCTCAACAAAGGGCCCTTCCACAACCTTCGGTGAGCCCAGTGTTCTATAGAATCTGCTGTTCCAGATTATATTTGAGCAGTACATTGATGGGATTATATTTGAGCAGTACATTGAAATGATTGATTTTGATGAGGATTAAAGACCACTATTCAGAACAGTTTGCTAAGGACTTTAGTGATAATCTTTTAAGTTTCTCAATTCAATGTGTCACGACTACCCTATTTTGCCCCTTTGCTACAAGCAACATAATAAAACTGTGAGGGTCCCTTGAGCACAGAAGAATTATTTTTGAAAGCAGAGAATGTCCTAGAGAGGTTGGAGGTTAGAATTCCATTTAACTGTATATCAGAATGCCGTGTACATTCTGGTACTGGGCAAACACTATTGAAGAGCTTTGTCATAGCCTGAATGACCTTCTTCCTATTCAGTTCATTTCATTTTCTCTTTATCGTTAATGCCATCTCACTTTTGAGAGAGAATATTAACATAAATTTCAGTCATGCCACTCTTCAGTATTTGCATAGCTGGTGTGCAGCATTTGGAGGAATCTTTCCAGCATGAATTATAATAGAGCATCTGCATTCTAAAACTATGTATTGCTTCCAAAGAATTCATCCTCCCATTTTGTGGATGAAGTGGTCTCAGAAAAAAAATGAGTTCTAATTCGTGTAGGTAGAGCCATTATAATTTTCACCTGGAATATCATAATAAATAAAAATGTAAACAGTGTTAGTAAATGGTGGCAGTTAGCAGGGAAATCTGCAGTTGCTTTACTTAATCAGGTAGTTGTTTTTGTTGTTATGTGTTGTCTAGTTGGTTATAACTCATTGGTTCCCTGTATAGCAGGGGGTGAAGAACGTCCTGAGAAATCATTTGGTCAGGCCCTGCCAAGGCAAGCACAGTTCCAGCCATCACCTTAGGAGTGAATTCATTCAACATTTGACAAAATATAGCAGGCTAATTTTTAAGTTGGTAATTTGATATGGCCTGTGAATGGTATACATTTTGGCAAATAAAAGGTTCACCACCCCTGCTGTATAGGATTTTGAAGGAGCGGCTGGTGGGTTTGAACCACTAACCTTGCAGTTAGCAGTCCAGTGCTTATCTTACAGTGAGAGAGCAGGACTCCATACTTGATAAGGTTATTGATTTCTTATTACCATTGGGAATATATCAGGACCAGTCCTGGTTTATACAATCATCTTAAAAAGTATATTTGGTCATTTTCTTTATGGTAATTATTGTTAAATGCCATCGAGTTGGTTCCAGCTCATAGTGACCTTGTATAAGGTTTCTGAGGAATGGCTGGTGGGTTTGAACCACTGATCTTGTGGTTCAAACTGACCTTGTGGTCCAGTGCATTATCCTAAGTGCCACAAGGAGAAGAACAATACTTACTTTTGAGACCTTTGTCTACATGATCTCATTTGATCTTCCTAGGCTCGTGGTATTACTTAATTTTAAAGATATGCAGTACTCATATAACCTTGATACCCAGACCGGACAGAGATATACCACAAAGCAAGAAAACTTTAGGCCAGTATCTCTTGTAAGTACACAAGATGTAAAGATTCTCAACAATATCTCAAATGGAATCTGACAGCATATTAAAAGAGTAATAGGAAAGCAGGGATGGTTCAACTTTAGAAAATCTATCAACATAATACATCACATCAATAGAACAAAGGAAATGAACTACATGATCATCTCTATGGAGGCAGAGAAAGCATTTGATAAAATCCAATACGCTTTCTAGATGAGAACCCTAGTAAGGAAGAGCATCTGGAATGCATGGCTAGTTGCCTCCACGAACAGCTGCTTCCTTTGCCATGAGATTAGGAAACCTAGATCATGCCCAACTCCCATTACTGAACATTTTGATCAAAGATTCCATAGAAGTATCCTGATCAAAAGGGGGGAAATGTAGAACAGAATTCCAGATTCTCTGGGGCCATGGGAGATAGATGAGCCCATGAAACTACTGCGTTGAGATCCTTTTTAAACCTTAAGCCACAAATACTTCCAGAAATCTTCTTAAAAAAAGGTCTGTCTTGAGCATTATGCTCTTCTAAGAATGATCTTCTTGTTGTTAAGTGCCATCAAGTTGATTCCAATTCATAGCAACCCTGTATAGGATTTCCAAGGAGCAGCTGGTGAGTTTGAACCACCAACTTTTCAGTTCAAACCAACCTTGTGGTTCAGTGCTTTATCCCACAGTACCACACCAGGACCCCAAGAACTATCTATATGAGGTCAAATTGACAACAGAAACTCAAGAAAGTAGATAGAAACCTTAGAAGGCAGTAAGTTTATGAAAAAGAAACAACTTAGAAAAGGAGGGTAAGACTGGGTGCACAACTCAAAGAATGTAATCAATGCCATTAAATTCTACCTGTAGAAATTGTTGAATTGATGTTTGTTTTGCTATGTGTATTCTTAACAACAAAAAACTTAAATGAGGGGGAAAGGTACAATATTCAGGAAGGTCAAGTAATTTGTGTGTAGTTAACAGAGCAGGAACGTGAAGCAGACCTATTTGTTGTTGTTGTGAAGTGCTGTCGAATCAGCTTCGACCCATAGCGACCCTGTATAGTCTTGAGGAGCAGCTGATGAGCTTGAACCACCGACCTTGCAGTTCAAACTGCTTTGCAGTCTAGCGTATTATTCCACAACACCACACCGGGACTCCTACTAAAGCTCTCTAAAATTGTGTTGTCTCTCATAGAGCTTCTCTGGCAAAAATGAGGTTTGATTTGTTGTGGTGTGTGGCACTGTGGGTTAAGTACTGGACTGCAAAGTCAATTTGAACCACAAGATTCTCAGTTCAAGTTCACCAGCTGCTTCTTGTAAACCCTGTACAGGGTTGCTATGGGTCAAAACTGACTCAAAGGCACTTAACAGCAACAATCTCTTGTTAGTATATGATGTGTTCTAGAGAGTTCTCCAACAGGACTTATTTGGGAGGGAGCTGGGAATTTTTGTGTGGAGGTTGGGTACCGCTTATATAACAGATACCTTTATATGATTATCATTACAGCTACACTTCTAAAGGCTTTGTAAATATCAAGTTGTGGGTTTCTCTTAGTGGTCTTACAATGCAGATATGAATTGAATAGAAACTAAGGTCAGCGAGGTTAAATCACTTGACTAGTAGGGACACCGATTGGAACTAGAATTCTAGCTCACTGGTCCCAGACTCTGTGCTTAACCATTCCCTCACCTTTCATTCATCTGCTTATGTAAGTGTGGGACTGGGTAGAATAATCAGGCCAGTGTAGTTTTGTTGTAAATGTGGTATGTCTAAGTGGTAAGCTTATGTGAATGCTTTTCACTCTGTCTTCTTACTTTTTTATATTTGTTAAATTTCCTACAACATTGATGCATTACTTTCATAATAATAAAAGGGTATACACAGAAAACACATTATTCTAGCATAGGGCTACAGTCTATGTCTTCAGGACTGAAACTAATACTTTGGGAATACATTTGTGCAGCTACAAATACATGCATACATGCTGGGATATAAGTTCCTTTTCGTTCTTTTTATTTGTTAATTTATTTGCTGTTTAACTCAATGTTTTCTGAATTAATTTCACCGAAGAGCCCTTATATAACCCCCATGGAGGATTACAGCTCCATAGTACTCGCTTTCCAAGATGGGATTATCCCTGAGGAGTACATTGAAATGATTGCTTTTGCTGAGAATCGGACCCCCTGTTCAGAGCACGTTGTCAACATTGTTATAAACAATGACCTGGGGAACATTTCTCCACCTCTGATAAATGGAGAGTAATAATACTGCTCAGCCGGTCAGGAGGACTAAGTAAGCTAGTGAATATGGGCACAGACTTTATAAGTTTTAAACTCCTATAAAAATGTGAGTGATTGTGTGTAAGTAAACATGTATGCTATTTTCTTTTATTTAGTCTTTTTTTTTAATGGTTACATTCTCCGTTATTTGCATAGATGTTATGCAACTTGTGTTTTGGAAAGTTTGCCAGGGAGAATTTTATACTGCAGCCCTCCGCTGGTCAGGATGTGAGCTAGGGTGGAAGTTTTGTAGGATAAGCAATCTGCTACTCCCTTGGAGAATTCTCTAAATATGCAAGTAGAAAAGTCTCAGTTGGCAAAATGGAGCTGGAGTAATAACATTTATCATTCAGGTAGTGCCTTTGTGTTTGCAGAGGGTTTGGTAATTGGTAATTAGCTGACCCCCTTTACCTACCTCTGGCAGCGCCCGTTCCTCCCCACCCTTCAGATTCAGAGGCAGAGGCACCTGCATGCTCTCATCTCTGTTGCTCAATACGTAGTGTCCAGAAGTTCTTAAGAGACACAGCCTATTCCAGGGGTGAGAGTGAGACCAGCCATGCAAATTAGCTCTGGCCCTGAGGCCCTGGACTAGTGTGAAATGGGCCAGTCTAGAAGACATCAGGCTTTGGATGGAGAATGAATACTTTGAATATAAATATTAAGTCTCTGTCCCTCTTCCCCCACCCCTTACCTTTTCTCCTCCAAAGCCCAAAATCTACCTAATCAGTCTCCTGGCAGCTAACGACCCTGGAACGATTTCTTGTTCTCTCACATTGTTGTTGTTGTTGTTATGTGCCGTGGAGTTGGTTCCGACTCATAGCAACCCTGCACAGGGTTTCTGAGGCTGTAAATCTTTACGGGAGCAGATCGCCTCATCTTTCTCTTGCGGAACAGCTGGTAGTTTCAAACTGCTGACCTTAAAGTTCACAGCCCAATTAGTAACCACTCTCACCTTTTTACTCACTTGCAAATCTGGAAAATTTTTCTAATGAATTTGTTCCCAGGAAAAATTAGGGAATTGAGAATCTTGATGATCTTTTGGTCACTTCTTGGGTAGCAATGTAGATTCCCTTAAATAGCCACTTCATGTCTTCGGCTCCATTCAATCATGGTGAAGTTCATTTGAAGGGACTCAGACTTCTTTTTAGCAACTCTGGTTAATGTGCAAGGTTAGTTTGAACAGCATGGTCAGTGGTTCAAACTCACCACTCACTACTCGGAAACCCTATTTCGGGTCACTGTGAGTCAGAATTGACTCGGAAACCCTATCACAGGCACTTAACAATGACAACAACAACAACAATATTCTGCTTTGGAGTCCTGGTGTGGTGCTGTAGTGTAAGCAGTGGGCCACGAGGAGGTCAGTTTGAACTGCAAAGTCAGCGGTTCAGTCTTATCACGCTGTTCCTCATAAACCCATACAGGGTTGCTGTGAGTCTGAACTTACTCTAATGCACTTAATAACAACAGCATCCTGCTTAAAAATGAATGAATGCCTCTCTGCCATTAAAGCTGATCTGGAATATTTCTCTGGAAAGGAGGTTGAAAACTGAATAATAGCAAAACTATCTTTTCTGACCTTTGTTTCCCCCCCTTGTTTTATAAAGTTGTATGAATTTGAAGAATCCTGGCATTCTTTTTGGCCTCACATACAGGTGTATAGACCGATCGTCCATGGTCAAACCACAGGATCTTAACTTGAGATCCACTTTTTTTTGAAGCCTTTGAACTGCACATGGCCCATCCAGATGCAATTCCTACTGTCCAGTCTTCCTGGGTGTGCTTCAGTCTTAGAAAGTAGCTTTTAGTTCTGCTTCTAACAGGCTGGTTCCCTGAGTAATTTAACCACCAAGAAAATAGTCAAGTGTTGATTCAACTCCAACTTATGATAGCCCCATTATGTCAAAGTAGAACTGTGTTCTCTATAATGTTTTCAATATATGATCTTTTTTAAGTAGGTCACCAGGCCATTCTTTTAAGGCACCTCTGGATGGATTTGAACCACTAAACTTTTGGTTAGTAGCCAATTGCTCTTTGTTCCACCAGGTATTCCCTAGAATACTGAAGTTGCTTTTCGTACCCTTTATACATAAAGGAGCTCTGGTAGCATAGTGGCTATGAATTGGGTTGCTAACCTCAAGGTCAGCCATTGAAAACTACTAGCTATTCCATGGGAGAAAGATGAGGTGTTCTGTTCCCATAAAGATTTACAGCCTCGGAAGCCCTGTGGTTGCAATGAGTTGGAACTGACTCCACAGCACACCACCACCGTATATGTATATATATATTTCTTCTATATTTTTCCATCATTATCCCCATCTCTCATCCATCTGTTCTTTTTATGAAAGACCGATAAGTTTAATGTGTAACAAAAAGGAAGCATACATACTCTGTACTTGTCACCAAAGTAGCATCTTTGCTTTCTAGACTTTTAGAGGTGTCTTTGCAGCATATCTGCCCAATGCCATTCTCTTTTCAAACACATCCTATGCATGGAAATGTTGGATAATGAAAAAAGAAGAATAAAGAAAAGTTGGTGCATTCAACTTATGGTATGAGCAAAGAATACTGAATAACCTGTGGTTTGCCAAAAGAACGAACAAATCAGTCTTAGAAGAAATACAACCAAAATGTTCCTTAGAAGAGAGGATGGTGAGACTTGAACTTGCTTCCTTTGGACACATTGTCAGATGAAAAACAATCTCTAGGGAAGGACGTCATGTTTGGTGAAGTGGAAGGCTAATGAAAACCAGGGGGGAATCCTTTTGTTTCATTTCAGTGACATGGACTGAAACAATGAACTCAAACTTAGAGTCATAAAGATGTCTCAGGACTGGGAAGCATTTTGTTCTGCACATATAAGATCACTATGAATAGGAGCCAACATTGACAACACCTAGCAATCCCAGCAATGTACTAGAGCGCAGTTCCTGCTGTACAGTGGTTTGGGTATAAACAGGCCAGACAAAATAGCAGAGAACCTACTGGGAAGGAAAAACTGGAGAAAATAATGAAGCTACTTCTCTTGAGTTACTGAGTATGAAGGAAATCTGCTTAGTTGCTAGAGGAAATAGAAAGAGTTCTCTGAATTCATGTGAGTGCAAGTTCTGGTTCAGCAAGCAGCCCTAACTGTACCTCCTTCATGGAAGATGTAATTGAGATGCTGCAACTTTAGCTTCTTCAGCTGTGTTAACAAGGTAATAAGAGCACCCACTCTACAGGGTGGCTGTTGAGAGGATTAAAAGAAAGCATTTGTACAACATACAGACCCCAAGTTGACTTGGCCTTGCCAGCCCCTCCTGTACCATCTTGTTGGAGACTGGACTCTACTCCCTACATCCTCATGTATAAAAATAAATTCCTCTGGACAGTGGCACTGACCAATGGCACTGCTACCTGACCAAGGATGCTCTCTTCCCACCTGAATGAACCAGGTCTGTGTTTGTCCTGCCATCCTCCAGAATGACCCATGGTTTATATGCCACCAGTCTGTAGCCATGTAATTCCCCAGCCTCAGTTCCACTAGAGTCCAGCATCGTGTTTTCCCCATCAGTCTGCACTCGTGAGAGCAAATCCAAGTTGTGAGAGCCACTTCGCTGGACGTGAGGAATGGTCTGACCATTCAAAATTTTCTTAAGAGGCTGAGAGGTCCAGATACGTGCCAAATGTTGAGATTAGGGCAGAAAAAAGAAAACTTCACATGATTTGTGAACAAATCACGGCAGCCTCTTAGAGGACAGCTATAAGAGGGTGGGTGGATAGAAGAAAAGAGCAATCCAAATCCAATAACATGTGTCTCATGTTAGTAGGCAAGCATTCATTCAGTAATGAAAGTTATTGATTGTGTATATGATTCTCACTCTATGCCCTGGGTGCCTCTATTTTGCTTGAATAGTAAAATAATTAGTAGATAACTGCACTATTAATTATGCTGAGATAGGCTTGGAGATAGGCTAAAAGGCCAGACATGCAGGATGAGAGGTATCTGTGTAAGCCTTTATCTTTGTACCCTGCAAGGAATAGATGGAGTGTTTGTGGGCTACTTGAACCCACACTGCCCACAAGACTGAAGGTCTGTGACTTTTTGCCTTGACAATTAGATGCAGGTTTATGCAGCAGGCCTATGCAGGCTTCACATGGCACTTGGGCATAACAGAGGTTAAAGGTGTTGTTGGGCCTGTTTTTTGGATCTGTCTTATTGTCATAAACTAATTATACCAAAAACGGACATTTTAGCCAGTTTTGAATGTATAACTCGGTGCCATTAATTGTATTCGCCATATTATGCAGCCACCATCACTTTCTAGGAGTCCTGGTGTGGTGCTGTGGGCTAATGCACCAGACTGCAAAGCTGTCTGAACTGCAAGGTCGGTGGTTCAAGCTCACCAGCTGCTCCTCGGAAACCCTATACAGGGTCACTAGGGGTTGGAATTGACTCAGTGGCACTTAATAACATAAACAATTACTTTTTATTTCCAACAGTTTATCATCTCTCCAAACAGAAACCCAGTGTCCCTTCAGCAACAAATCCCCATTGCCTCCTCTGGTGACCAGCCATAAACTTTTGTCTCTAGGCATTTGCCAAGTGTAGATATTGAAAGATGTTCTTGCATCCAATTTCTAACACATAATATAAGCCAGACCTGCAAGGACCAGCATTCTCTCCTCTCTTCCTCATTTATCCTTGGCCATTCCTCATTCCTGACCCCATGGACATCAAGGAGATCATTCCACAATGTTCAAGAACAAACATAGACAAAGCCCTTAGCTTTTTATATCTGGGTTCAACCCAAACTTGTTGTTGTTGTTAAGTGCCTTGGAGTTCAGTTCCAGTTCACAGCGACTCTGTACAGGGTTTCCAAGGCTTTAACTCTTTATGGGAGCAGAAAGCCTCATCTTTCTGTTTTGGAACAGCTATTGGACTGGAACTGCTGACCTTGTGGCTCGCGGTTCAGTGCTTATCATACAGAGCTACCATGCTCTCATGCATGCCTATAGAGCATTTAAAATGAGGATGACTTACTGAACTGAGTCTCTAAATGGCACATGCTCTCAACTGCTAACAGAAAGGTTAGTGATGGAGTCCGCACAGAGGTGCCTCAGAAGACAAGGCTGATAATCTACTTCTCAAAAATCCGTTGTTGAAAACCCCATGGAGCCATTCTACTCTGACACCTATGGGGTCACCTGGAGATGGAGTCGCCACAGCACACGGCTTGGTAATGTGACTGAACAAAAATTTTTGGTTTTATCTCACTTTAATTAATTTAAAATTTAATAGTTCCATATGACTAGTGGGATTTTGCACAGCTTCAGAAGACACTCTGGCATTGGCTCTTTCCCAAAGGTGCTTACCCCAGGATGCTTGTCTGGGCTCCAGATGCCTAGGAGCATCTTAGGGTGATGAGTGTCCTCTTTGGTGACATTTCATCTTGAGCCTTTCTTACCTCTTATTAGACAAGAGCTGCATTCACTCCAAATGGGTACAAATCTGCCCAGGATTACTGAAAGGGGTGGGGGTAGGGGGGGATGAAGGATGAACATATTAACAAGCAATAGATAACAAGAAAATCCTTTTAAAATGAATGTGGTGACTTTTAAATGCTGCCAAATCAATTTGTACAAAATAATGGGAGACAAGGATGAGCTGTGGCTGGCAGAGAGCAATTAAGTCTTGTGATTTTGCCCTGAATTATGAATTTCCAGAAGGGTCGTTTTTCTCTCTCGGAAATTTACGTCCCGGCCTGTGGAGTGTCACCCATTCTGGGGCCTTTTCATCAAGCCCTCAGGACAAAGCACATGGCTTGATGGTGTTCTTTTAGGTCCTTTTTGGGGTTCAGATTTGGGGACATGTGAAACTGTCGCCTGGGAGAGGGCTTGGTTGTCCCAAAGAGGTCCAGTCATGTTCAGTCAGATTCCAGTTAAAAGTACAGTATTATGTTTTACATAATCCCAACATTGCAAACAAGCATAAAGTTAAAACAAAACAAAAACAAATCCTTTCATTGCTCTCCAAATTCCAGTCTCCAAAAGTGAGTAATATGGATAATGAAACACATAGCCCCTCTAACCTTTTCCTTTAGGTATATATACACACACATGCTTGGTGATTAAAAACAAACAATGGTTTCCTTCTTTTTTTTTTTAAGGAGACACCTAATATTATAATTTTCCAGGGACCAAACCCCCAAAAGACATCTAGAATATTCTACCATCGATGCTATATCCTCAAACTATAGCGATTCTCACAGAATAGCCTCCCTCTTTGCCCCAATGCCAAATCCTAACCAAATCCTCAACAGACTCACATCTGCCAGCTATTCTCCACCAAGACATGGTTTCTCCTGCAGGTACTGGCAGGCAAGAATGCACCATTGCCCCCAGTCCTCCCTCTTGTCATTAACCAAGAGAGCTGCCCTGCCACCTGAAATGGGGTGGGGATGGAGACATGGGAACTGAATAATTTACCTTTTTATAAGGAAGACCATAGAAGAATTGATGCTTTTGAGTTATGGTGTTGGAGGAGTATATTGAAAGTGCCATGGGCTGCCAAAAGAACCAATAGATCTTTGTTAGAAGTTCAGCCAGAATGCTCCTTGGAGGCCAGGATGGCCAAACTTCATCTCTCATACATCGGACATATTGTCAGAAGGGACCAGTCGCTGAAGAAGGATACCATGTTTGGTAGGGTGGAGGGACCGAGAAAAAGAGGAAGACCCTCAGCAAGATCGATTGGCAAAATGGCAGCATCAATGGGTTCAAGTGTGGCAACAATTGTGAAGTTGGCCCAGGATCAGGCAGTGTTTTGTTCTACTGTGCATAAGGTCACTATGAGTTGGTACCAACTCAATGGCACCTAACAACAACAAATGTGCTAGACAAAGGGGAGGAGTGGAATCCCACATTGCCATGGAAACCAGGTTGTATTTACTGGCAGCTTTCTCTACTAATTGTGGGGCAGGTTATCCTATAGGACATGGTTCATGACCCTGGCTACAAATTTGAACCACTTCAAAGGAGCGTTTGTAGTGTAGTGGATTATGTGTTGGGCTGCTAACCACAAGGTCAGCAGTTAGAACTCTGAGTCTTTCTGCTCCTGTAAAGATTTATAGCCTTGGAAACCCTCTATTGGGCTGCTAGGAGTAGGAACTAAGTCAAGGGCACATGACCAGCCAGACCCCATTCAAGGAACCTTGGTGGCACAGTGACTAAATTGCTCAGCTCTTAACCAAAAGATCCACATCTGGAACCCACCAGCCACGCCACAGGAGAAAGATTTACATAAAGATTTACATACAGCCTTACATCAGTGGGACAGTTCTACTCTGACCTATAGGGTAGCTATGAAATGGAATAGATTCCATGGCATTGGGATTGATTTATGGGCCCCACCCTGAAGACTATGATTGATTTAGTCTGTCATACAGCTTGGACTTCCCCAGGTTATCCTAATGTGCAGCCAAAGGTTGACAGCCACTACTGTTGGACGACTGTCCCTGTCCTGGTAAATTAATTCGTTATCCTGTGCATTCAGAGTCAGCATCAATGAATTCAGTACTTTGTCTCATTTTAATATTGATACCACATTCAGCTGGGGAAATAGTCTGCTCATTTTTCTACTGTTCAGAAGCAATAAATCCTTCGTGCCATTCACTCCCTTGTCTTCTCCAATTCAACACATTTTCTGGTGAGAGGGAGTTTCACATGGGGAAGGCACGGGACCTCTGTTCTAGGAATGGAATCCTGGTGTAGCGCTGTAGACTAAGCACTGGACTGCTAATCACAGAGTTGGTGGTTCAAACCCACCCACTGCTTCTTGGAAACAAGCTATAGTGTCACTGTGAGTTGAAACCAATTCAAACTGCAACGAACAACAATTGTAGAAATACTGCCAACTGATGAGTATCCTTATGCATCCACCTTGGGACTCTTGAGGGGTCACCACCAACTTCAGTCACTGACCTTGGCATGCATTCTTGGTTTCCTATCAGCAGATAGAGTTATGAGGCAGGGAACAGATGAGGCATGGCTAGAGTCTAGACTTACTCCAACCACCAAGAAGAATGAGCAAACTGGGAACAGAGGACAGCCTGACACTTCCTGAACATGCTATCAGTGTTTTCACCCTTACTGGGGTGGACTTAGGGTTCCCAGGAACTTAGTGCTTTTTGTTTTTGTTTTTGTTTTCTCACTCAGCTTAAGCAGACTCTGGTTTATGTAAAGTTTATCTGTTCAGAACAGACAGTGGCAATCTGTTCTTTGCTGGTACTGCACATTGATTGTGTGTGACATTGTGTGTGTGGATGAAGACACTCTGATACAATGATTAAGCACTCAGCTGTTAAGGAAAACTTGGCAGTTTGAACCCCTCCAGCAGCTACTCAGGAGAAGACCCTAGCAATCTGTGTCTGTAAAGATTGTAGCCATAGACACCATGTGGCGAAGATCTACTCTGTCCTGGGGAGTTGCTCTGAGTCGGGATCGACTGGATAGCACACAGCAATAACAGCACATTGGTTAGTATTCACATGTATGACACGCATCATATCTGTGTGGAGTGTCGCTGAGGGCTTCAAGTGAGTCCCAGTTGTGGCAGTGACCAGGAACTGGGAGAGGGCCCTACACTCTTTTTTCCCCCACTTAGTGGAAACTGAAGAGAATGATGAAATCCTTGGGACAGATACTGGTCCAAGAGGAGTCTCTCCATCTTCTACAAACAGGAATACGTCCTTAGTCTCCTAGGCTAGTTTAGATCCCCCTACTTGGTTCTCCCAGAGCTGCCCCTGGAATGGACCATAGTTGTCCAGGTTGGCTGACCTAGCCACACAGCCCACCAAATACAACCTCCCTGAGGGCAGAGTACTTCCTCTGCTTAGCATAGTACTTGCCACAGAGTGAGCGTCTTCATTTCTTGGTGCTGCTGTTACCACAAGTGGGTGGTTTTAGCAAACAAATGAATTTTCTCATCACGTAGGAGGGCTCCAGCTTTAGGGGAAGGCTCTCTCTCTGTCCAATATGGGGAAAGTTTATCTCTTTGTCTTTGAATAGCACTAAATCAACATGTACCGTGGTCCTTTGACAATCTTCCTATGGCTTGGTTCCTGACTTCTCCCATCTCTGTTCCCTTGCTTCTGTTCTTCATCTGCTCTGTTGTAGCTCAAAAGTGATTGACTTCAGCATACCCTACACTGATATATGGAGTCTTGGTGTGGCACTGTGGGTTAATGCGATGGACTGCAAAGTCGATTTAAATCACAAGGACAGCAGCTCAAGCTCATCAGCTGCTCCTCAGAAACCCTATGCAGGGTCACTATGGGTCGGAACTGACTCTAAGGCACTGTAGTATAATGCACTAGACCACAAGGTTGCATTGAACCAAAATGTCGGTGGTTCAAACCCACCAGCCACTCCTCAGAAACCATCTATAGAGTCACTATGAGTCAAAACGAACTGGACATTATTTAACATATGGCCTCATTAACATAACCAAGAAAATCCTCTTCCCAAATAGGATTACATCAACTGGTAGATTCAGATTTACAAGGTATATTTTGAGGGGCAAAATTCAATCCATAACAGTGAGATAGGACAGGCAGGCAAACGAGGAAACAGATACTTGTTTTTGTCATTTGGTTCCATCAAGTCGGTACTGACTCATAACGACCCTATGCGCAACAGAAGAAAACACTTCCCAGTCCTGCGCCAACCTCACAATTGTTGCTGCACTTGAGCCCATTGCTGCTGCCACTGTGCCTTTCCATCTCATTGAGGCTCTTCCACTTTTTCTCTAACCCTCCACTTTACCAAGCATGATGTCCTTCTCTAGGGATTGGTCCCTCCTGACATGTTCAAAATATGAGAGATGAAGTCTGGCCATCTTGGTTTCTAAGGCGCATTCTGACTTGACTTCTTCCAACACAGATTTCTGTGTATTTTTGGCAGTCCATGGTATCTTTAATATACTCCTCCAATTCCATAACAAATACATCAGTTCTTCTGTGCTCTTTCTTAGTCTCTGTTCAACTTTCACATGCATATGAGACTACTGAAAATGGCTTGGGTCAGGTGCATTTTACTCCTCAAACTGACATCTTTGCTCTTGAACACTTTAAAGAAGTCTTGTGCAGCAGATCTGCCCAATGCAATATGTCATTTGATTTCTTGACTCCTGATTCCATGAGTGCTGATGGTCAATCTAAGCAAAATGAAGTCTTGACAGCTTCAATCTTTTCTCCATTTATCATGATGTTATTTATTGATCCAGTGGTGAGGATTTCTGTTTTGTTTACATTGAGGTGCAACCCATACTGAAGTCTTTGATCTTCATCAGTAGGTATTTTAAGTCCTCTTTGCTTTCAGCAAGCAAGGTTGTATCATCTACATGTATTGCAGGTTGTTAATGATTCTTCCTCCAATCCTGGTGCCATATTCTTCTTTATGAATTATTTGCTTTTTGAATTATTTGCTCAGTATACAGTTTGAATGCCTATGGTGAAAGAATATAACCTTGACACACACTTTTGTTAATGTTAAACCATTCAGTGTACCCATCTTCTGTTCGAACAACTGCCTCTTGATCTATGTACAGGTTCCTCATGAGCACCGTTAAAAGTGTTCCG
>NW_006408589.1:9751013-9765607 GCF_000296735.1 Chrysochloris asiatica | reverse complement strand
ATGTGTCCTTGATAAATATTGTTATTGTTGTTAAGTGCCATCGAGTCGGTTCCGACCCATAGCGACCCTGTACAGGGTTTCCGAAGGTGTAAATCTTTACGGGAGTAGAAAGCCTCATCTTTCTCCTATGGAGCGGCTGGTAGTTTTGAACCGCTGACCTTAAGGTTCGCAGCCTGATTCATAAAACCCAGAGCTCCTTTTGATAAATATTAGTATCCCCGTATTTCAAAAGTTCATTTTATGCCACTTCATTTTTATGAAAGCTCTACATAAGTACATGTTTTCACTAACCAAATGAAATCCAAAGAGGATTTTCACCTTTATTATTTAAAAAGGCAAAAAACAAAACTAGCATGCAATGTTTTGCATCCAGCTGTCAAAGCATGAGAGTGGCATCTCCAAGCACCTTCCCCAGGAGCGACACTCAGCATTTCAGCATTAAGCCGTCATAGCTTTGAACTGCATCCATGAATGGTGTATGTTAGTGTTATTTTAGGTTTGATGTGTTATTTGGTATGTTTTGGCAGGTTATTTTGAGGGTCTGGACACACTAAAAACATCTTCCATATAAATTAATGGTAATTACTTCTTTGCTTTTTGCCCTTTTAGTTTACAAAAGTTTTCCTAAGGAATGCTATGCTTTGGGGTAGCTGGAGAAATCTGTATATCATTACTATAGTAGTTTCATTATTATCTGTGTAATAAGTTAATTTTAGCATCATCTACAAATACACAAATAAAGTATGATAGATTGCCAAAGTGACTTTAACCATCTAACTTTACTAAAAACTCTGATAAAAAAGAAAAGAAACATCTGAAAGTGGTTGGAAAGTGAAAGTGCTATAAATGAGTAAATTGATCTCCACTCTTAGAAACCTACTCAAGGGCACTTAACAGTAATAACAACTTAGAATGTGAGCTTGAACTGCTAAGATACGGATTGTGGCCATCCACGATGGGGAGTTTAATTTTGGTAGGGTCTGATAATTAATAGAAATTAATTAATAACTAATAATAGAGGGACTTTGTTGGGTAAGCAGCTAAAGAGCAGTCAGACAGCTCGGCAGGATTTCTGCACAGAGAAGTTTCCCTCTTAGGTGGAGGGAGCAGCAGTGGTCCGAGGCTCCCTGCACAGTTGCTGCTTCTCTGAGCAGATTTGTACGCTGCTCACAAGAGCTAAGATCGTCTCTTCTCTACACAGTTGGATCAGAAATTAAAATCTGCAAAGGAGAAGGTCTCCACGCATATGCCAGTGTGCACAGACAAATGAACATCAGGGCGTGTCCTTGGATTCTCCCCCCCCCCCCCCCCCCCCCGCCAGCTTTTGTGCTAAGTCACCCAGCTCTGAGATGCTGCACGGACAATTGAATGGAGAAGTTGAGATTGAGAACCAGTTGGTAAAGCCTTTGTAAATCCTAGCACCCTTGGAAGACGGTCACATGAATCTCAGGTCAAGGTTTGTATGGCCGTATTAAGAAGCAAGCACTAATATATGCAAGCTGAGAAGTTAGAGCTTTATCATGTCCTGCCTACTTTGTGGTGAAATGAAGGTCTTCATAGGGAGACATTGATGAACACTGCAGATGTGGAGAACTCATCTTTCATCACCGTGTTATTTTGCTTAGAGCACCAACCGCTACATTATGTCTTAAAACTTGTCAAATTGTGCACAGTACACTGACTTCAAGGGAGAAAAATGGGTCCTCTAAAAATATCAAAAATCAGACATTTCTGGTAGAATGAGACATGATAACTCAAAAGTCCTGCAGATAAATAATAATTAGGAATGGCATTTACTCAGCAGAGCATGGAGAAAACAACATTCTCTATCTCCTACATCCTTAAATGGTTAGTTTCATGGCTCTAAACATAACTAATAAAGGCCAGGCAGGCAGCCTTTAGGATGTTAGCTGGGATTTTTTCCCCCTTGATTGGGAGATAGAGGAAGCAAAACTTTAATGTAATGCTTTTTTGTTTCCTGAGTATTTTTGCAAATCAGAACAAAATCGTTCCCCAGTTGTCTGGAAATGTTATAAAACCACCTGTCTGCCCTTCAGGAGATAGAGAACAAAATCAACAACATTTGCATTTTGGCTATACACATACAGCATTAATCTGCAGAAGCACAGGATTTTTTAAAAGACCCATGAATGATCATGCTGTCTCCATCATTTCATAGGGGAAGGGATGCTTGTGTCTTTAAGAAAGAGCAGGGACTAGGGTGAGGAGAGAGGGGTACTCCATCACAACATATGAGGAAGAGTTTGTTCTTAGGGTTCTGCAACCTCCGGGTCTTGACTCAGCCTTGATTCAAAACTCTGAACTTGCCAGGCCATTTTAGGACAAGACAATGAGGTTTGTGGAGATAGAGTAGGTTATCAAAACTCTCACAGCTGGTCAATAACAAATCCAGTGCCAAGGAAAACACATTTGATTGCACGACAATCAAAATGAATAAGGACATCTATTATAGTGGGTGTGTGATTTGGTGGTGGGGCTGGACTTTATCATGATGATTGTTGATCTTCTGTATGAATTAGAAAATATTTGGGTGTCCTTGGGAAAATCATTCTGGCTACTAAGCCATTGCTGGACTGAACGTCCCCAGAGTGCACACCTTCTGAGCAGGGACGTGCTCCAGTCTCTATAGATTTGGTGCATTACCACTGTGCTGAGCCCATGAATAATCTGTGATCAGAGGATCATAATTAAGACGTGGCAATGCCCACTTAGTAAATTAACTAAATTGGCAAAACTTAATTTAAATAGCAATTTTGTCTCCAGTGATAGAATTATAACAGTACCCTTCACTTAATGAGCCAGACACTTAATAATTCAAACATGCTTAGAGGAAAATCAAACAAAGTGTCTCCAACCCAGACTAGGTCAACCTCATCCACAGGATACAGGAGGCAATGTAGACACTGTGGGTAGAGAGACTTGAGGTGCAGTGACCAGGTAGTGGCTGCTCAAGGAACAGGTACAGGAGTTGGTTAGTTGCCTTCTCTTGAGGCCATGTCCTAGTCCATATTGTGTGATCTAAACCACAGTCTTGAGAGTTCTGCAGAAATCTTCAGCTGAAAGACATCTCTCAAGAGACTGAAGATGTAGGTGGCTGAGTAGGGTTTACAGCAAACCATGGGCCAGCTGCCTGCTTTTCAAAAAATAGTTTTATTGGAAAACAGCCATGTCCATTTATTTACATGGTGGTGGTTATGTGCTGTGGTGTCGGTTCCAACTTATAGTGACCCTGCATAGGGTTTCCTAGGCTGTAAATCTTTACGGGAGCAGAACGCCTCATCTTTCTCCCGTGAAACTGCTGGTAGTTTCGAACTGCTGACCTTGAGGTTAGCAGCTTGACTCGTAATCATTATGCTACTAGAGCTCCTTATTTGTTTACATACTTTCTACAAATGCTTTCCTACTAAACTGAACATGTTGAGACGTTACAATAGAGACCTTGTTGTTGTTATTGTTAATTACCTTGGAGACAGTTCGGATTCAATGGGCTTCAAATTCTGCATATTTACCATCAGGCCCTTCAAGAGAATGTGTGATAACCCCTGTTCTTGGGTTTGCAGCATTCTCTGGTATGTGACCTTGGATGGATCCTTCCTACCACCGTAGTTTCCTGAAATGGAAAATGGAGAAAGCAGCCAAGGAATCATCTCCTTAGACTGTGAGAACTAGCATACTCATCTGTGTTTGGCACATAGGAAGCATTCAACAATTGGCGGATAATATTAATAACGATGGAGTCCTGGTGTGGAGGATTAATATTGGATTGCTAATCTCAAGGTCAGCGGTTCAAACTCACCAGCTGCTCCTCAGAAATCCTATTCAGGGTCACAATGAGTCAGAATCAACTGGGCAACACTTTCAACCATGACTAATAACAATGCTGATAATAATAAGATTTTATGAGTACTTCCTATTTTTCAACCCTACTCTAAGCTCTTTACATTTGCTAACTCTGTTATGACCCATAACATCTTTATAAGGTAGATATTATAGTTATTTTTTCAGATGAGATTATTATTATTATGTTATCACTTCTTCTAAACTCACATATATTTTTCTCCTTAACATAATTCTCTAGGCCCAAGATTAGCTCCACTACTGCGTGGGAAGCTGATCAAGGGCAAGATTCTGATGTGCTTCATCATCTCTGGACTTGCAGAATGTGATTCCCCACAGATATCAGTGGAGTCAGGCATTCTACTGTTGGTCACTGTTATTGTTGTTGTGAAGTGTTGTGGAGTTGGTCCCGACTTATAGCGACTCTGTAGCGGGTTTCCAAGGAACAGCTGGTGAGTTTGAACTGCCGACCTTGTGTTTTAAACCATCCTTTCAGCCCAGTGCTTCTCATATGGCTCACTACCAACATTGAAATCCAATGTTTCTTCTTTCACCTTAGTGGTGGGTGGGTGCCTGCCTGCAGTCAGCTAGCCTGATTCTTTTAGAGACTAACGTTTTGTGCTCTCTGTAGCGCAGTGGGAGGTGAACATAACCGTGGACACGTGACAACACAGATAGCAGAAACTCAGGCAGACTAAAATTCTGAGATCCTGATTTTCTTTTTAAAGAGTTAAATTGTTATATTTATTCAATTAACGTTTACTGTGTGCCTATAATATAGGTTATACCTGCAGGACAAAAGACTCCTTTCCCTCCCAAAGCTTATGACCTATTCAAGAGATGTTTCCTGAATTATACAGACACTCTCCATTGCCATCCTAAATTTCTTCATTTGTCTTTTCTTTTTTTAACAGAAAAATAAATATTTTTTTCTAGGATCTCCCTTTCCAAATATTTGTTTTCAAATAAGATACTTAAAGTTTTTGCCAAGGGGGGAGGGAAATAATGTCTATCCTTTGCTCGTCTTGTGTGTTAGACACTAAATAAGGTGCTTTGTTCATTTTAGCTCACTTATTTTTTATTACAAACCTTGAGTAGAGTCTATCCTTCCCAATTTACAGATGGGAAAGTGAAGGCTCTGAGATTAAAGCTTAAAGATTAATTGCTTTTTGATCAGTGGCAAACCCATTCACCTCTCCTTCCCCCCCGGGAGTTTTCTGTGTTCTCTGCATCTTTGGAAACTGCTGTGGACTTGTAGGAGGGGAGTAGAAGAGTTGAAAGCTCTCTCCTCCAACCAGGAAGCAGCTTCTACTTTCAAAGTTATCTTTATTAGAAGACTGTCAAGCTTTAAAAAGGATCTATTGCTTTAAAAAAGAAAGTAGAAAGGATATTGGGAAAGGGGCAGGGGCCTTTATTGAGAGCCAATTTTGTGCCAGACCAGTCCACTAGTTCTCAGCCTGAGCAGTTTTGTCCCTCAGAGGGCATTTTTAGTTGTCACAACTGGGCAGGAGGGGCATTACTGGTATTTAGTGGTAGAGAGGTCAGAAATGCTGCTGAACATCCTACGATGCACAAAGCAGCCCCTCAAACAAAGAATAATTTCTCCCCAAATGCCAGCAATATTGAAGCTGAGAAACTCTGGTCTGTGCTAATTCTTGTGTATTGAGAGATGAGCTGAAAAGAGAGACCGTACCCTTGTGGAAGATGGCTCCATGGGGTGTTAGTTGTTGCTTTAGCTGCCATTGAGTTGACCTCTGAATGATTGGGATCACCATAGACAATGGAATAAAATCCTGTCTTGTCCCAGGCCATCCTCATGATCAATTATGGATTAGATAATTGTGATCCACAGAGTCTTCATTAGCTGATTTTTGAAGTCAGTCGCCAGGTGTTTCTTCCTAGTACTCCTTAGAAGCGCCACTAAAGCCACTACCAAAATGTCTTCTGTGGCTGTTGTGTTAAGTACCATTGAGTCGGTTCTGACTCATAGCAATTCTGTATAGGGTTTCTGAGGCTGTAAATGTTTTCAGGAGCAGAAAGACTCATCTTTCTCAGAGTGTCAGTTGAGCTCATTTGTGGGTTGTAGACATTGTTATTCACAGTTGAGTACTTATCCTATAGAGTCACCATCTTCCCCAACCTCTCAGGTTGTTGTTGTTGTTAAGTACTGTCCAGTTAAGTGCTGTCAGTGCCAACTCATAGCAAAACCCTATATAGGTTCCCAAGGAGGAGCTGGTGAGTTTGAACCACTGACTTAAATGGTTAGCAGTCCAGTGTCACACCAGGACTCAGACCTCTGGGGTAGCAGGTATGAATCAAGATACTCCAACCAAGTCTTTAATTACAAAAGGAGGGAGTGCTCTGAGAAGAAAGGACCTTGTTGTTGTTGTTGTGAAGTGTTGTTGAGTTGGTTCCAACCCATAGCGACCCTGTATAGGGGTTTCCAAGGAGCACCTGGTGAGCTTGAACATAGCATGTATTATATCGGGGAAGTCTGGTGCTAGCCAAGGGGATGGCAAGGGGCCCTTGTTTGGGAGGTGTGGGGAAGCTGGGGTTTGATGTCTGCAGAGGGGCAGGGAGAGCAAGGATTGCAGGTGCAAAAGCTCTGTGGCAGGCATGCCCTGGCTATTGGAAGATCTTTAGGTTGGAAGGGGCAGATGCACAATGAGGGCAGGAAGAACCTGCTCAGGTCAAACCTGGGCCATCTTAACAAACCTAGGCTTCAGTAGAGTTTCTCTGTGTGCAGCACTGGATTATCAAATAAGCACCGACTTACTTGTACTTATTTACTAATCTGTAGTGAACAATTTCACGACATCAGGTTCTGCTCCTTGGTATGAGTTTGGCTGGCATCTGTCCTCCTCCCAACCCCACAACACCTTACTACAGAATTAAAACCTGTTTTCAAATTTGACAGAGTACCCAGTAAGCAAAGTATTTGCAATCCCTGGCAGGGACAGAGTACCTAGTAAGGAAAGTAAGCACAGGCTTTGCTTGTGCTTACATAGTAATCTGTAAGCTTGTGGTTAGGAGTCCTGGTGGTACTGTGGGTTAGGCACTGGTATGCTAACCAGAATGCCAGCTGCTCTACAGGAGAAAAATGAGGCTGTGTACTCCCATAGAGATTGGCAGTTTTGAAAACCATGCATTGGTTCTCTGAGGAGCTCTGGTAGCATAGTGGTTACTAGTCGGGTTGCTAACCTCAAGATCAGCTAGTTCAAAACTACCAGTGGTTCCGTGGAAGAAAGATGAGGCTTTCTGCTCCCGTAAAGATTCACAGCCTCAGAAACCCTATACAGGGTCACTGTGAAGTTGGAACTGACTCCACGGCATACCACTACCACCACATTGGTTCTCTATGAGTCAAAATTGACTAGACACCAGTGAGTTTTGACTTTGGGAAGCCAGTTCTTCCCTTTGCTTATTGGGTAATCCACCCCTGGTTGTGGGAACCAGTAAACGGCAGTGACTTACATGGCTCTGTTTGCACTGGAAAAGATCACCCTAGCTGTTGTGCAGAAAACAGACTGCAGAGGTAAGACACAGAAAGCCAGCAGACATTTTGTCCCGGGAGCTTTCTCAAGATAGAAGGATGGAAAGGGGACAGGCCTCTTCAGAAAAGACCCCTGCTTCTCCGCATTTCCATCTTTGCTTAACAACAGGGTCTCTATGAAATAGGAACTCTGTCACCCCCAAATGTCACACTCCACCCTTTCCCCCAATTTAAAAATATGCACCATTCAAAAATAAAACTGCAATATCATTTGTGCTTCACATCTATTCTACAACTGCACAATAACACTTCACAGCTGCCATCAGCATGAATGGAATCCACTTGACAGGAGAGGGTGAGAGCCTGTCTCTAACATCTTCTTTTCCTATTGACCAAGATGTCAGAGAGAAGAGTCGCTCTTTAAGATGTTGACACCTGAGGAAGTCTATAGTATATCTTATATGGGGGCAAGGGGAACAAAAGGGAGTCTGAAAATAAGCTGTTGAGGCAAGAAACCATGATTTACCTTGGTCTCTGCTTGTGACTTCTCCCCAGTGACTTCTGGTTCCTCTGAACCTGGAAGGATCTCCATGGTCTTAGAGGGAATCAGGGCAGGAGGGAGACAGTAAAGCCACCCAGGAACCTGGGTCTGTGGATCTGGCACGGCTCATTTGTGATTAGTAACAGTTCACGTACTTATCCATGAGCCACACAGATGTTCAAGTGGGATGTCTTGAGGTATTGGGAAATTATCATAAATTTGAACTCGTTTGCAAGAATCTATTTACATATTTTACAGAAAACTGTAATTTTCCCTCCTAAGTTTCCTCCCGGGTGAGGAGGAGGAAACTTTATTTTTCCACGATGATGCAGGCTGGCTGCAGTTTTATATAGGAGGTAGGCAGGGTCTGGCCTTGTCCTCAAGAGGGATATGGTGAAGCAGAGGATGCTGCCTCGACCCCGTGAATACGGGGAGCACATGCTATAGGATCAGTTAAACTGCCAGTCATCTACTTGAAGGGTAACTGTCACAAGTCCTGGGTGTCTACTCTTTGTTCTTTTACTGGTCCCTGCTCTGCTCTATTTCAGTGTAGATTCACTTACCCAAACCAAACCAAATCCACTGCCATTGAGGCAATTCTGACTCACAGGGACCCTATGTAGCATTTCCAAATCTGTGAATCTTTCCAGGAACAGAAAGCCTCATCTTTCTGCCACGAAGCAGCTGGTGAATTTGAACTGGTGACTTTGAGGTCAGCAGCCCAACATGTAACTGATAGTGACCCCATCCCATGTGTGTTAGAGTAGACTCAGTGTATGTCCTCTGTAGGGTTTTCAATGGTTGATTTCTCGGAAAGATCACCAGGTTTTTCCTTCGAGGCAATACTCAAACCTCCAACTTTGTTGGTAGCAGCTGAGAGCATTAACCACTTACACCACCCGGCCAACTTAATCTTTTGAAATATGAGGATGAAAATATTTCCCTCACAGTATGTGTTAGGATTAAATGAGAGTTCTTATGTAAGATTCCCAGCAAATAGCATTCAGCCAGTATTTCTCTTATTGTTGTTATTCATAGCCCCAAATAGGAATAACTACAGGAACCTGATGTGGTGGGTTAGATGAGCTCGCACATCCTAGATACACTTATTGCAGCTTCTTTACTCCATTACATGAAGGGTAACATTGAGATTTTCTCCCCACCCAGACTGAAAATGAAGTTAAGTTTCCATTTTGGAAAAAGCTTTAAGACTAGGAATTGGATGAATAGATTATTAAATATCCATTGCTACGTTTGTTTTGGGGGGAATAACCATGCTTTCTGCATATGATTTCCCTTGAGTTCTTACTCTGAGCTAGCTCTACCCTCAGATCCAGGTGACAAGGACAGGGCAGTACCCAGGTCCCAAACTGGGTGGACCAAATCTAATAGATGGATGTGAATATTGGTCTGAACACTTTTTCAATGTGAGTTAGTTACTCACATTTTAAAACTAGGAGTTTTCACATAAGAAGATAGATTGATGACTTCTGTTGAGAGAACAGAGAGTCTAAAAGCACCAGGTCCAAATTTTTGCACATCAGCCATCCTGCATCCATAAGGACCAACCAGACCCACAAGACCAGGTGGGACATTCTGTGTGCTTACCTCCTAACTTCCCATTATAGGTAGTCCCCAGGTTGCAAACAAGACCTGTTCCTAAATGTGCCTCTAAGTCAAGTTTGCAGGTAAATTGGAATAAGTGTATAAAGTTCTTAATTTAGCCTTACTTTCATGCAAATAAAGATTAGAAGCCTTTTTCAATGATTTTAAATCTATATGGGCAAAAAGATGAAGAATTTGTTGCAAGTGGAGGTTGGTTCAGAGTCCAGGTGTGGTACTATAGGATAAGCACAGGACTGCTAACCTCAAGGTTGGGGGTTCAAACCCATCAATGGCTCCTTGGAAACCAACTCAATGGCACTTAGCAACAACAAAAAGAGGTTGGTTCAATTTTTTCAATGTGAGGACAGATTTATATACCATAAAAGTACACATTATCCTTAAATCAAATATTGATAACCAGGGATTGCCTGTACGTTAAGTTGCTCACCTGGCCCCACTAGGTGTTAGTGTTGGCAAACACTCTGGCAATGATTCAGAGTATGGTCCCATGACCAACAGAATGAGCATTACTTGGGAGCTTGTTAGAAATACAAGTTATCAGGGTCTTTCACAAACCTACTGAAGGAGCGCTGGTAGCGTCATGGTTATGAATCAGGCTGCTAATCTCACGGTCAGCAGTTCGAAACTACCAGCTGTTCTGAGGGAGAAAGATGAGGTTTTGTGCTCCCATAAATATTTACAGCCTTGGAAACCCTGTATAAACCCTGTACAGGGTCACTATGAGTCCGAACCAAATCCACGGCGCATAACAACAACAACACAGAAGATGAGGCTTAAGTCTGTGCTTCAACAAAACTTCCAGGTGACTATGATGCTTGTTATAATTCAGAACCGCTACACAGGGTCACTATGGGTCAGAACCGACTCAACAGCACTTACCAACAACCAATAACCGTGGGGTAAGGGACACTCGCCTTGGGATGAAGGGAACTAGTTCTAATGTTATCTCTGCCACTTAACTCACTGTGTTAACCTAGAAAAGTTGCTCTTTGTGTGTGTATGTATGTGTGTGTGGGGGGGGGCGGGGGGTGTCACCTATTTACCTGTTCTATAAAGTGAGCAGGCTGAGCTAATTGGTCTCCAAGGGGCCTTCAGGGCTTAGTACAGTTTGTGTCTAGAATTCTTTGGGTCTGTAGATTGATAATTAGTGTTTATACAGCACTCACCGTTTGCCAGTAATAACTGACTGGCCTAGTCAGTTTACCTGAATATTGTCATTTAACCCTCATTGCAGCTCCTCTGAGGTCCCCAGGTGATGCTAATGAGAAAGTTAGAGGTTTGAATCCACCCAGCGGTACCACACAAGAAAGGCCTGGTGATCTGCTTTCATAGACATTACAGATTGGGGTTGCCATGAGTCAGAAATGACTTGATGGCAATGAGCTTGGGCAGCCCCTTTTTGGATCCATTTCACAGAGAAGGAAATGAGGCACAGAGGCTGCTGTGGAAGGCCCTGTTTTTGTGGAGACTGAAGAGCTGCTAAGCCCTGGCCTCCTGATATTCAGCCTCCTGCAGCCTGCATGCCTGAAGACTCATGTGAGAGGTAAAGATAGCAGCAGTGTGGCTGGAATTGTGGAACAATGCTGACTGGCCCCTCAAGGCCGCTAAGGCATGTTCTGCCAAGCAAGGAAGATTACCAAAAATAGACTCTGGCAGTGGCCGTCCCTGTCCTGGTTACAAGTAGCAGACAGTGTCATTTCAGAGTGAAGATGGAAAGAGAGAGGGAATTGCCGGGGAGGAAGAGAGGGACAACAAACAGCCCGGTGCAATGAGGAATAGTCAGCATCTGGATTCCCATAATCTTGTGGAACCCCAGTCTGTTCCTTAGAAACAGCATGGCCTTGAGTGAGCATTTCATCACCCAAGCCTCAGTTTCCTCAACTGCGAAATGGGAACAGTGATAACTACTTTCTGTTTGAGAGGATCAAGTGAACACACAGGTTTTTAAGAAGCATATGGGGGTTCATGAAACAGCCCAGTAAATAGTGGCTGTCATCATTACAGGAGCTCTGGGGACACAGTGGTTAAGCACTTGGCTGCTAACTGAAAGTTCGATAGTTTGGTTCAAACCCACCAGTCACTCCATAGAAGAAGTCTGCTCATTAAAGGAGACAGCCTTGGAAACTCTGTGTGGCAGATCGACTCTCTCCTGCAAGATTGCTGAGTTGAAACCACTCAACAGCATCTAACAACAAATGGCTAATGATCACAAGCATTTCTTTATGTATTTGTTGGCTACCTGAATAATCTTCTTTGGTCAAGTGTCTGTTCATGTACTTTGGTAATTTAAAAAATTGTATCATTTATCTTTTTGTTGTTGAGGTGTTGAAGTTCTCTATAAAATTTTTAGAGATTAGTCCATTGTCAGATATGCTTTTGCCAAAATGTTTTCCCAGTCTGTAGGTTCTCTTTTTACTCTTTTGGAGATGTCTTTTGATACACATAAGCATTGAATTTTTCAGGAGATCCTAATCATCTAGTTTATCTTCTGCTGTTGGTGCTTGTTAAACTGTGTTTGATAGACGATTTATGCCATAAATTAGGACCCCCTCAGTTTGCGCCTATTGTTTTCTTCCATGATCTTTATAATTTTAGGTTTTTAAGCCATCTTGAGTTTGGTTTTGTATATAGTGTAAGGTATGGTTCCTGTTTTATTTCTCTGCAATTGGATATCCAGTGTTACCAGCACCATTTGTTAAAGAGACTATCTTCTCTCCACTTAATAGATTCTGACCTTTGTTTGAAATCAACTGTCCATAGCTGGATGGGATTGTTTCTGGGTTCTCAATTCTGTTCCATTGGTCTATCTGTCTGCTGTTGTACCAATACCAGGCTGTTTTAACTATCAAAGCTGTATAAAAGTTATATTTTAAATTTCTTCTTTGACCCAATAGTTTTTAAGCAAGGCATTACTCAGTTTCCATATATTTAAATTCAGATTTAGAAATTGGGAAGTATGAGGTCATCTACTTTGTTCTTCAGTAATACTTTACTTAGATGGGGCCTCTTTCCTTTCCAGATAAAATTGATTCATTTTTCCATCACTTTAAAGAATGCTGTTAGAATTTGGATCGGGGTTGCATTATAACTGTAGATCCTGTGTGCAGTATTGACATTTAAACAATGTTAAGTCTTGCTGTTCATGAGCAGGGTGTGTTTTCCATTTATGTAGATCCATTTTGGTTTCTTGCAGTAATGTTTTATAATATTATGCCCCTGGTTAAGTTTATTCCTAAGTATTTTATCTTTTGAGGGACCATTGTAAATGGTATTGTTTTCCTGATTTCCGTTTTTAGAGTTTTCTTTGTTAGTGTAGAGGAATCTAATTGACTTTTGTGTGTTGATATTGTATGTTGCCATTTTGCTGAGTGCTTCTTTTAGTCCCGGTAGTGTTTTTTTGTTTTTGTCAGAATCTCTGGGATTTTCTCTATATGAGATCATATCATCTTCAAATAGAGATAATTTTATTTCTTCTTTACCAAGTTGGACACAATTTTTTTTCCCTTTTCTGCCTTATTGTTCTAGTTAGGACTTCTAATACGATACTAAAAAAAAATAATAATAGTAAAGGATATCCTTGTCTGTTTCCCTTTTTCTTAAGGGTGTTCAGTCTCTGTCCATTGAGAATAATATTGGATGTTGGTTCTGTTTACATTTCCTAAATTATATTAAGGAACTTCCCTTCTATTCCTATTCTTTTGAAAGGTTTTTAATAAGAATGAGTGTTAGAATTTATCAAATGACTTTTCTAAATTGATTGGGATAATCACACTGTGTTTTTCTTTCCCCTTTATTTTATTTATCTGATGAATTACATTGATTGATTTTCTAATAGTGAACCATCCTTACATACCTTCTATGAATCCCACTTGGTCATGATGTATTCTTTTGTGATGTGCTGTTGAATACTATTGATTGGAACTTTGTTTAGAATTTTTATGTGTATATTCAAGACAGATATTGGTTTATATTTTCTTTTGCAATGGTGTTTTTGCCTGGCTTTACACTCAAGGTTATGGTTACTTCATAAAATGATGTTAAAAATATTCCATCCTTTCTAATGTTCTGGGACAGTTTGAATATGATTGCACTCTAGGTCAGAGCATTGTTTTGCTGTTGTTGGCAGTATTTTTGTTTTTGTTTGTTTAAATGACCTCTTCAATTTCTTCTTTTCTTATGGGTCTGTTAAAAATTTCTACCTTAGTTTGTGTTATTTTAGGTAGGTAATATGTGTGTAGTAGTTTGTCCATTTCTTCTAGCTTTTCAAATTTGTTGGAGTACAATTCTTGATAGTAGTCTATGATTCATTTTATTTCCATTGGTTCTTTTGTAAGGGTAACCATCGGATTTCTTATTTGGGTTATTCGCATCATTTCCATTGTCAAAGAACCCACTTCTAGTCTTACTCACGCTTTCTATAGTTTTTCTATTTTCTAGTCTATTCATTACTGCTTTGGTCTTTATGATTCTTTTCTTCTGGTGACTGTGGTATTCTTTCGCTTTTCTTTTTTCTCATTGTTTGGGGTGCTTTGCCTCTTTCTTATTTTTTGATGTGTACATTTATTGCTATAAATTTTCTTCTCAGCACTGTTTTTGTTCTGTCCTAGTGATTTTGACATGTTGTATCTCCATTTTCAGTTGATTCTGAGAACTTTATCTTTATTGACTTTCTTTCTTATTCTGTCCATTATCAACACTGGTGTATTAAAGTCTCTAAATGATTGAAAGAGATCCATAATTGTGCTCATTCCAAAGACAGGTGACTCAATGGAATGTGGAAATTTCAAACAATATTATGACTATCGTATGTGAATGAAATTCTACTGATGGTAATTCAAGAGCAGTGCAGCAGTACATCAAAAGGGAGCTGCCAAAAAGTCAGACCTGTTTCAGAAGAGGATGTGGAACTAGGGGTATAACTGCTGAGGTCAGATGGATATCGGTTAAAAGCAGAGAATACCAGAAAGTGTTTATTTTTGCTTTTTTGACTATGCAAAGGCATTGGACTGTGTGAACATTGAGAAGAATGAATATTCCAGAACACTTAATTGTGCTTATGAGGAACCTGATTGATTA
>NW_006408589.1:9748799-9750246 GCF_000296735.1 Chrysochloris asiatica | reverse complement strand
TCATGCTTGGCACAAAAAGAGGTAGCCCCTGAAGAGATGAATTGACAATGTAGCCATAGCAATAGGCACAAAATAGCAATGTGAGGATAGTACAGTATCAGCTAGTGTTCCATTCTGTTCTACATAGGTTCCTTATCAGTCAGAACTAACTTGATGGCACCTCATAACAACATTATTGTAGACCTATCTGTCTTTTTCAATTCTATTATGATTTGTTATATATATTTACAGCTCTGTAAATTAGTACTTAGACATTTATTATTAGTGTTATATCTTTTTGGTGGGTTGATCCTTTAATCATTATATAATGCTTTTCTTGGTATCTTATAATAGATTTTATCTTATCAAAAATTCATATAACTACTCTTTTGGATTCTGTTTCCTTGACATGTTTGTTTGTTTTTTCTCTCTGTCCTTTGATTTTTTAAAAAAACCTTCTTATGTTATGCCTTAGGTGTGTCTCTTGTAGGCATCATATTGATGGGTCATGTTCATTTCATATACATTTTGTAACTCTGTCTCTCAGTCTTTCATCTAACTTATTTATCTCTGTGTGATTGTTGATAGATATGGATGCATTGCTGTCATTTTGTTATATTTTTGTGGTGTTAATGTTTTCTTTGACCTTCTTAATTTTCTGTGCTGAGTTCTTTTTGGATATGAATATCCTTGTCTTATCAATTGTTGTTGATTTTGTGTTTACTGAGTCTTTTTGATATTCTGTTCTTAATTTTGGTGAGTAGATTATCTTCCTTTGTGGTTACCCTAAAGATTATATTGGAACCCTGGTGGCATAGTGGGATACACACTGGGCTGTTAACCACATGGTCTGAAATTTTAACCAGCCCTTCATTCCATGGGAGGAAGATGAGGATATCTGTTCCTGTAGAGATTTACAGCCCCAGAAACCCTATACAGGGTTGTTCTGAGTTGGAACTGACTTGATGGCATACAACAACAAAAAGTTTATATTAATCTTCTTAAAATTAAAATAGTCTGTTTTGTCTTGAAGTTGTCTTGAGATCCTACGCATATGGAAGTTCTATAACTACATATTTTATTCTTTCTTTAATGTTTTGAAACTGTCACCATTGACAACATAATTCTGGATCCCTGTAGACAATTTTTCAGCTTTACTCAATTTGTACAAAGTCTTTATATGAATTAGTGATTTTGACATGTGTCTTTTTCTCAGATTATAGTCTGATGTCACTGGCTCTCAGGTCTGGTTTGTACCAATCTCCTTTGCTTTTCTGCCTCTCTCAGACTGTCACCCTCATTTTTGAAAGACTGTTTTGCTGACCATATGGTTCTTCATCAGCAGGTCTTTCCCTTCAGGATTTTATATAGTGCACCCCATTGCTATCTTGCCTGAATTGTTTCTTACAAGAAATCAGCAGATTGTAAGTGATACTTTGATTTTATTTAGTACTTTCAATTTTTTTTT
>NW_006408589.1:9744567-9745894 GCF_000296735.1 Chrysochloris asiatica | reverse complement strand
GCATAGTAAACCATGTGGTTGTCAGATTAAATAGGGTCACCATTAGTAAGAGCTGACTCTGCACCACTTAACAACACCAACAATTCTATATGAGGAGTCCTTATATGGCACCATAAGATAAGTACTCAACATCAAGGTTTATTTGAACCAGAAGGTGGACATTTCAAACTTACCTGCTATTCCTTGGATACCCTATAAAGGGTCTTTATGAGTCAGAGCCAACTCAACAGCACTTAACAACAACAACAATTCTATATGAGGTTCATTGAACTACTTGGATGGTAACTTTCTCATCTTTCATATTTGGACAGTTTTCAGCCAGTATATCTTCAAATTTTCCCTCTGTGCTTTGCCTTCCACCCTCGTCTCATCTTCTAGAATTTCAATTATGCAGAAATCAGTGTTCTTGATAGTGTTCCATATAACTCTTAGACTTTGTTTTGATGTACTTTCAGGTGGATTGAATCTCTAATCTTTTGCATAGCAACCAAGAATGTTAACCATTTGCACCACCCAAGGACTAACGCCATGAGAGATGTGCCGTGTTTGTGGTACACCCCTTCCCTCCTCCAGTTAGAGAATTACTTCCATTTTATGCTGTAACTTTAGGAGGGGAAAGTAGGGCAAATGTGAAGTCTGGGTCATAGACTGAAAAATCAGTGGGAACAATGTACCCAGGACTGTGCTAAGCATTTCGCTAGTATTGTCTCATATAATTTTCCCAATAATTCTTTGTGAATTGTTCTTGTTATTGTTAGCTGTCATCAAATTGGCCCTATTTCATGGTGATCTAAGCACAATGTGGTCCAGTCCTGCACCCGTCCATGAATGAAACGCTGCCCATTCATGTGCCTTCTCCATGATCAGCAGTAGATCAGACCATCGACGAACAGTTCTATGATCCATAGAGTTTTTGTTGCTGATTTTTGGAAGTAGATCTCTCAACCTCTGTCCCTAGTCTGTCTTAGCCCAAAATCTTTGCATGAGAGCAGCATGCAAATCTCCACTGACTGCATGGTGGCTGTGTTTGAAGTACATTAAGATGCACTCACTGGGAAACCACCACTGCCCTTGCCTTTAGAATCAGGAAGGACATTATTGTTCCCATTGATCTCTCCAAGGAAAGCAAGATTCAGAGAAATAAAATAGCTCACCCAAGGTCCAAAGTTAATAACTGGCTGGGCTGTGTCTCAGCAGGGTGTAGCAGGCTCTTTGCATATAAGCTAAGGAGGAACAGAGTGGGAGCTAGACCTGGTGCTCCCACTGAAAATAATTATTTATTCTTCTAACCTGCAAGATACTTCCCTCTGAAAAAAAAAAAAAAAAA
>NW_006408589.1:9732282-9737497 GCF_000296735.1 Chrysochloris asiatica | reverse complement strand
CTTGATGTCATCCCACAACTCTTCTGGTCTTCGGTCTTTAGTGTTTAATGCATCAAATCTGTTCTTCAGATGATCTCTAAATTCAGGTGGGAACAGGCTGTATAAGGTCCACGAAATCATTTGGTCTGGCCATGCCAAGGAAACCACATAAGTCATCACATTGTTGTTGTTATTAAAAACTCTTGAGTCAGTTCTGACCCATAGTAACCCTGTATAAGGTTTCTGAGGAGCAGTTGGTGAGTTTGAATTGCTGACCTTGAGGTTCACAGTCCTGTGCTGATCCTAAAGTGCCACAACAGAAGTCTAGCCATCATCATCATCATTGTTGTTGTTAAATGTCATCGAGTTGGTTCTGACTCATAGTGACACTGTATAGGGTTTCCAAAGAGTGGCTGGTGAGTTTGAACTGCCAAACATTGCAGTTCAAGCTGGCCTTTTATTCCGGCCCGTTACCCCCCGTTGCCTTGGCGGGCTTTCGGCCGGCTTCTTTGGGTTTGGTTTCTTTAATTTTTTGCCCAATTTTGGCGTTTTATTTTTTAGTTTATTATTTTTTTTTGTTCCCCAATTTTTTTTTTAATTTTTTTCGGAAAAAAGATTCCCCACCACTGCTGTAAAGGGTTTCTGAGGAGCAGCTGGTGGGTTTGAACCATCAACCTTTCATTTTGCAGTCCAGTGCTTATCCTATTGCACCACATCAGCAGTCCATATATATGTGTGTGTATGTTGTTGTTGTTAAGTGCCACTGAGTTGGTTCTGACTCCTAGAGACCCTGTATAAGGTTTCTGAGGAGCAGCACAGAGGTTTGAACCATCGGCTTTGCAGTTAACAGTTCAGTACTTACTCTACAGTGCCAGACTCAAACTTAGAGGATTATTATTATTAAATGAAAATCAGCGCATGAAGATAAACGTGTACAACTCTCTAGTAGTTTCCTTGACATCTTCCTGAATGCGATCACAAAGACTGTTCAATTTACAGTGTGATCACTAAGATTGTTCAATTTACAAATCAGTTTTCAAATGATTCATTTGACTGATTAAACATCTCCTGCACACCTGTTAGTATAAACCAGTTGTCATCTAGTCATCCTCGACTCATGGCCACCCTATATGTGTCAGAGTAGAACCATTCACCCCGGGAGTTTCCAGGCTAATTTTTCCAAAAATTTCCAGGTCTTTCTTCCAAGGGGCCTCTGAGTGGACTCGAACATATAGTATTTGGGTTGTCAGCCTGGTGGGTTACCCATATGCAACACCTAGAGACTCCTATTATGTGAAGAATGTGATGGGAATTTGTTAACGACAGAATCCTTGTCACTTGCGGTTCATTCTTCACTTTCATGAAAGAGATCATGATCATGCCAATTCAAATGTGGGAAGAATTAGAGAGACCCCTAGAAGCTTCAAGTGTGTGTGTGTGGGGGGGGAAATCAGAGGAGCAACCCAGCACATTCCAGGTGCCTTTGCATTGGATCAGCGGGTAATTTTCAAAATATTCCTTGAAGAAAGGATAAGATTTCAGTTTGTGGATGCTGCATTTGGAGAACTGGGAACAGATGAACCATCAACAGCAGGGAGAAAGTGTGAGTCATATTCAGAGAATAACTACACAGCCACTTTACTGAAGAGATGGAGAATGAGCAATTGAAAATTGGGGAGTAACTTGGAAAGGCGGCTGGAGCCTGGATTGCCAGACAGAACTCAGACCGAATTTGGAAGCAGTGGTGATGCCCAGGGAGGGGCCCTGGCATCCTTCTAATGACTGGGTTGACATGGAACAGAATGCCCTGATCGGGTTAGAATTTGATTTCTTTGGGTCATGGCTCACAGAGCAAATAACGTGTTCATTGCAATCTTTAAAATAAATTACTGAGATCAAACAGGAATGGAGTTGGAGTTTCTGAATGTCCACCGAGGTGCAGTGTTTCTGAGGAGTTCATTTAATTAAAGGAGCCATCAGAGCAGGGGATCACTCTGTCTTTTAAAACCTGTTGATAAAGAGCCAGAGGTCTCAGTTGTGAAGTGAGGGGATGTAAATAGTTTCTTGAAGGTATCCACATGCTCAGGCCAATTAGTAACTAACCCTCCTCTCTTGATTTTCTTTTAGAGTGACTGTTGGTTGGATTCTCCCCTGGCAGAATCCATGTGTGCAAGGGGAAATTGAAGCCAGGTGCAGGAATCTGGGGAATCACAGTTTCAGTTTATTGGGGGATCTGGTGCCCTCTTTTCTAAAGAATGCTCAAACTGCAGTCAAAAAGAACTCTATAGCCATCTATGATCTCAGTAGACAGTAGTCCACTTTTGGTATTTTCCCTATATGGGTATTAGAAGACAAGGTAGGAGCCATCATGAGCAGTGGTTAAAAGATGCATGCTGAGCCAGACTGAGTTCAAAACCCAACTGTGCTATTTCTTAGCTTGGTGCCGTGGAGGAACTTATTAGCCTTTCTGTGCTTTAGTCTTTTCACCCTTCTTCCTAGAGTTGTTTGAGGATTAAATGGACTAATATACACAGAGGCCTTAGACAGTGTCTGGCATGCACTAAGTCCTCAATAAATACTACTAGTATCTCAATGTAACAGCCTTTCCAGACATTCAAACAACAAGACGCTTCCAGAAGATGAATCTGGGTAAACATCAGTGGGAGCTTGTTGTGTGGCCAGGATTGAGAAGCTTAAATTTGGGGGCACAACACGACCCTGTCTTGCAGCATAGGAACCATTCACAATGGGTTGTATAAGTTTCTATTTTTGTTTCGGTTCATGTGGCTGGTTTCTGCTGTGGATTTTCTGTGTGACAGGAGGCCTCGGGTAGGCTATTTACACCTATGAAATATTTTGTCTAGTGTTGTGTTTTTCTGAGGATTGTCTCATTATTTCTTTTACTAACCACATTCAGTTGCAGTGTTAGTTGATCTCTTAAGATTGGTTGGGGCATCGGGAATGGTTTCTGTCTGTGACTTTCTATGGCTAATGATCAACTTTGGCAACTTTCTCCCACAAACAACGTATCAGGATCCTGCTTTATAGATGGAGTCTGTTGGTCTAGATTACAGGCTAAATGCTGGCAGGCCGTGAGCACATTTATCCCACAATGATTTGATTAGTCCTCACAATGCTGGTCTACTTAAAAGTAATAAAAGGAAATTTTGAATCTAGTGTGGCACTGTTGGATAAGCACTCCACTCCAATGTCGGTTTGAACTGCACAGTCGGCAGTTCAAATCTACCATCTGCTCCTTGGAAACCCTATCCATGGTCACTATGAGTTGGAACCAACTCGATGTCACTTATGAACAACAACTACCCACATAGGAACACAGTGACTCTGTAGCATAAACATTGGATTATGAATCACAGGTCGATGATTTGAGTACACCAGCCACTCTGAGGAAGGAAAGTGAGGCTTTCTGGTCCCACAAAAATTTGCAGCCTGGGAAACCCTATTCAGGGTGGCTATGAATCAGAACCAACTCACAACAACAACAATATCTACATATGAATCGCTGGGAGGATTGAATGAAATAATGCAGTATATTGCATGTTGCTGTTGTTTCTTTAAGGTTGGGAGTTCAAACCCACTAGTTGCTCCCTGGAAGAAAAATGGCAGTGGATTTGGATGGCAGGGGATATTTAAAATTTTAGATAGCCCACAGAATCCTAGCTTCTCAGAAGTCAGATATAAACTGTGTAAAACCAGGCTTGATGGAAGCTGATGGGACCAGTCACTTTGGATGGGGTACAATCCCCACCATTCCCTTTTACCTCCTCAGTTGCTCTCCTGTACTGCTATCATTGTAGGGATAGAGTTAAAATAAAAGGAGTAGAAAGTATGTCTTCTACCCATTTCTTTATTAAAAGTGGACAGGCTTTGGGTCTTACTACCACTAGACGGACGCCCTGGGAGACACTTCCATTTTATCTTCCTTTGCTTTTCTTGTTTGTTCATGGACGTGCCTCCTGAAACTGCCTGAGTGACCCTAGACAGAGGGACTCTTACTGCTTCCAAATAAGACAGCCAGTGGAAGAGTCAGGACTGGAATCCACGTCTTCTAGATACAAACTCAAAGCACTTAGCTCCTTCTACAAATAGCCTTTAAATTTGGAACTTGTGGCTGACTCACCTGGAGAACCTGCTCTGTGCTATTTTGAGATGGGTTAGGTGGAACACCCACTTTAGCATCTCACCCTGGTCAATTTGATGCATTCATTCAACATATAGTTGTCAGCTTTGGAATTGAGTGCTTGGATATTAATAATAGCATTAGGATGGGGTTTCAGAGTTTACTACTAATAATGTAGCAATAGTATAATTGTTTGAGCATGGTGTGGTGCTGCAGAATAAGCACTGAATTGCTAACTTCAAGGTCAGTGCTTCAAACCCACCAGCAGCTCCTCAGAAACCCTATATAGGCTTGTTATGTGTTGGAACAACAACAAATTATACAGACACACACACATACACACACAAGGGTGAGTAAAAAATGATCAGTACTCTGGCTGTAGAATTTATTTTAATCAACTTTTAGAAATGACAAATACATAATTTTTCAATGTAATCTCCTTGCTTTTCAGTACACTTTGTCTATCTGTCAACAAGCTTTCCTTATTAAAAAAAAAAAAAAAATGCTTTAGGCTGAGCTTCAAGCCACAGACACACTACTCTCTTTACTTCTTTACCAAAGGTGAATCTTGGTCCTCGAAGGGCTGCTTTCAGGGGGCCAAACAGGCAAAAGTCTGATGGAGCAAGATCAGGACTGTGGGGAGGATGCTTTAACATCTCAAAATGAAGTTTTTACAGAGTGTCAGCAGTGTGGGCAGAGGTGTGGGGAAATGCATGTCATGCAAGATCACAATGCCCTTGGATAGCAGTCCTTTGCATTTAATCACTAGGCTTCAGATCTTCAGTAAGTGTCTTACTGTAATGAGCACTGGTAATTGTTGAACCTTTTTCCTGATAGTATTCCAGTACTGGCCCATAAGAATCTCAGAAAGCTGTAAGCATCAATCTTCCATCTGATGGTTGACTTTTGAACTTTTTCTTGGTTGGCAATTGAAGGTGTTTCCATTCCATACTCAGCTGTTTACTCCCAGGGTCATAGTGATGAATCCATGTCTCATTACCAGTAATGATTTTTTAAAAGAAACTTTTGCTTTCCATCAAGTATAGGTCCAAATTTTTATTTGCTGATATACAAATGCTTCTGTTTATGTTCTTC
>NW_006408589.1:9728107-9732182 GCF_000296735.1 Chrysochloris asiatica | reverse complement strand
CTTATTATTTTGATTTGCCCATCGCCTTGGTCTTTTTTGCATCCTGATTTTTTTCCCCCTCTGGCTACATGCCCTAAGACTTGGTCTTATTTGCATAAGAGTCACCCAGAATATTGATGTAGTTCTTTTCCAGCAAAGTGAACATCCCCCATACTGCCAGCTCCAGGAAGCAACAGAAGCTTAGCCAGGCAGGCTGTAGGTCACTGCATCGCCTGATGCTACCCCTCCTCCTCCTTTACTGCATCCATTCACAAGCATCAGCTGAGCCAAGTTCCTTAGAGACAGGGCTGTGTTTGTCCAAGATGACCCAATCTCATCCAAGAGGCATATCCCAACAGTAATATATGTGAGGAAGGCATTTTCTGTCCCTTAGGGAAGAGAGGAGCTAAGCTTCTGGCCATTGAAGAGAGTAGATCACCAACCCTACAGAATCAATGTGGATAGACGCAGTGAGAGTAGTTTTGTAGTTTTTCATATCCATCTCTGCCTGGAGCATCAGCAGGCAGGAATCTGAGGGAGGTGAGATGTTAGCTCCTTTAACTGGGTGATTGAGGGTGATTAGTCACAGGAAGTCCCAGCGGGCTCTCCCAGGAGCTATCTTTAGGCACTATCAAGTGTATCATTAGCTAGTTTTGATATTTCAAGAAAAGGGCAAGAGAGTTTTGGAAACTGGCCTTTACTACAGCATCTGTGTTGGGCATCAGTTGGCAGAATGCAGAAAAATCTAGAGAACCTGGGTGCTCCTGTTTATTGCCTCTCATGGAGGTGTATACACTCATGAACTCATTCATTCACTTCTCTACTGCACATGTCTGTTGAGGACTCACTATGCAACAGATACTGTTTCGAGTCTGGAATAGATAACTGGTTCTGGCTCTCACAGAGCTACATTCTATGGAGGTGGAGAGAGACGAACAATGAACAAGCCAAACCAGAAAGAATAATTTCGTAAGGTGAAGTTGTTAAGTATTGTAGAATTTGTTTGGACCCATAGCAACCCCATATAGGGTTTCTGGGGAGCAGTTGGTGGGTTTGATCCACTGACCTGTGCTTATCATTTCTGTGCTTATCCCACAGTGCCATACAAGGAGTCATTTATAGGGTGATGTTGTTGTAGTTAAGTGACTTTGAGTCGGTTCTGACTCATAGTGACGCTGTATGGAATTTCTGAGGAATGGCTGATAGGTTTGAACCACTGACCTTGTGGTTAGCAGTCCAGTGCTTAGCCTACAGTGGTACACCAGGACTTTTATAGAATGATATTGTTGTTGTTAAGTGCTGTTGAGTCAGTTCCGACCCATTGTGACCCTGTATAGGGTTTCTGAGGAGCAACCAGTGGGTTTGAACTGCTGACCTAACTGTTCAAATTGAGCTTATGGTGTAGCACATTATCCTGCAGTGCCACAGAGGTGCTATGAAAATTGCAAAGTCAGTGCTTGTCCTAGAAAATGACCCGGGGTCAAGGAAGGCATTGAGACTGGTGAGCGGTGAAGACCTCATTATGGAGAGAGTCTCTAGTTTGAAACTGAAGGGAGAGATGGAGCCAGCAGTGCCCAGATCTTGGGGAGAGGGTTCCAGGCAGAGAAAACAGCATAAACAAAGGTCCTGAATCAGATAGAGCTTTTCTATGTTGGAGGGACAAACTGAAGGCCGGAGGGGTTACAGAGAATTCAGTGCCTCATGCTAGAGAGAGCTAAGATGTGTCTGGCATGGTTCTAAATGCTTTACATGCATTACCCGCTTTTTCTTCGTGTTGTTAAGTGCCATCCAATAGGTTCCAACCCATAGCAACCCTTTGTAGGATTTCCAAGGAGCACCTGGTGAGCTTGACCTGCCAATCTTGAAGTTCAAACCAACATTGCAGTCCAGCGTGTTAACCCGCATCGCCACACCGTGACTCCCATGATTCTATCAACCCATTGCTATTGTTCCCATTTAGAGTTATAAAAATCAAGTGCAGAGAGATTATGCAACGTTCCAATATGACACATCTAATATATAATACAAACGTGATTTGAACCTGGGTAGTCCACCCACCACTCCTCTTTCAGGTTTTTGTACAGTAGTGATTTATGTATCACTATTACATTAGATACTGTACCTCTAGTTTCTCAGACACCATTGTGATTATGCATGGTGGACAGACCTCAGCAGGGCTTTCTGACTAAGCAGACTAGGATGAAAGGCCTAGTGTTCTACTTCCAAAACAGTAGTCAGTGAAAGCTGAATATTGCTTGGTAGTGTGCTGGAAGACTAGCACCTAGATTGGAACGCACTCAAAATACACAAGAGGTCACACCGTGGGCTCAACAATGAGCTCAAACATGCCAACAAGTGTGAAAGTGGTGGGAGATTGGGCCACATATTATTCAGTTACACATTAGGTCACCATGACGCAGAGCTGACTCACCAGTCACTGTGGATCCCACACTCTTAACCAGCATATTATACATTCACTGTGAACTCAGCCCAACGAGTTAAAGAACTGAGCCAAACAAGAATGGAGAAAAGGGGTTGAATCTTAGGCTAGGATGGAACATTTTTGAGGAGGAATGAAGAGAGACATGGATCAGCAGTGCCCAGACTGCATGTCAGGCCCTGAGCCCCCTGCTTTCTCATCCATTATTCTCATGGCAACCATCCAAGCTAGACTTTTTTTAGCACCTTTCTGAAGATGAGGAAAGCAGAGGCTCAGAGAAGTGACGTGTTCTGCCCACAGCCACTCAACTAATATGATTCAGGTCTGTCTGCCCTGGAACCTGGGCCTTTTTGATCTTCCACATTACCTCCTCCCTTTTTGTTGTTGTTCAGTATTTCTTATTCTCTCCCTCTCAAATTGGAGAGGAAGATTCCCAACTAGGACCAAACCTTAGCAATGAATGCATTTGTTTTCAGTGGGAAGGAAATGACTGTCAGCATGTATGTATTGTTCTTCAAATTCCCTGGTATCTGGAGGAGAGGGACTGGGTACTTTACTGTCAGTAGTGGCTGCTGGGATGTCATGAACACACAGGCATCCCATAAATAAGAAATAAATGTCACCTTGTGCAGAACAGCACATTCTGAAAAGCTCTGCTGGGAGGGCTGCAGTTGCAAGAAGCTGGGGCACTAGTGACCATTCTGATTTCCCTTACTGTTTTGCCTGGGGCTGACTCCACTCTCAGGGGAGACCACAGAGGTCTTCTTATCTAGCACCAGGAAAGTACTCAGGCTACCATTCTGCAAACACCAAATTTAATTCCCAGTTTAAAATCTAGAAAGAAAATTCCATCCCACGGATACGTTTATTCATTCACTTAATAAATAGCAATGCCTGTTATCTGTATGTCCAGGCTCTCAGGATACCATGTTGTTGTTGTTCTTGTTAGGTGCCATCAAGTCAGTACTGACTCATAGCAACCATGTGCATAACAGAAAGAAACACTGCCTGATCCTGGGGCAACCTTACAATTGTTGCCACACTTGAGCTCATTGATGCTGCTACTTTGCCAAATCCATCTCGCTAGGGGTCTTCCTTTTTTTTTCTGACCAAACATGATACCCTTCTCCTGAAAATCTGTCTGAAGTATGAGACAAAATTTGGCCATCCTGGCCTCTAAGGAGCATTTTAGCTTTACTTCTTCCAACACAGATCTGTTGGTTCTTTGGCAGCCCATGACACTTTGAGTATTTTCCTCCAACACCATAATTCAAAAGCATCAACTCTTCTAAAGTCTTCCTTACTCACTGTCCAGCTTTCACATGCATGTGAGGTTATTGAAAATACCATTGCTTGGGTCAGGCATACCTTAGTCCTCAAGTTGACATCTTTGTTCTTCAACACTTTAAAAAGGTCTTGTGCAGCACATTTGCCTAATGCAGTAGGTCTTTTGATTTTTTGACTGTTGCTTCCATGAGTGTTGATGGTTGATCCATGAATGAAGTCCTTGATAACTTCAATTTTTCTCCATTGATAAAAATGATGTTTGTGGGTCCGGTGGCAAGGATTTCTGTTTTCTTTAAATTGAAATGCAATCCATACTGAAGGCTGTGCTCTTTGATCTTCACCAGTAAATATTTAAGTCCTCTTCACTTT
>NW_006408589.1:9685324-9719867 GCF_000296735.1 Chrysochloris asiatica | reverse complement strand
TTACCAGCCACTCCTCTGAAACCCTATACCCTATGTGGTTGCCAAGAGTCAGAACTGACTCAGTGGCACTTAACAATAACAAATGCACATACATACACATTTACATAAGAACATATGTAAGTACTCAAGTACTCTGCTCAATACTTTATGATTACCTTGCCTAAGTCTACTACCCACGCTATGAGGTAGGCTCTCTTACAAGGGGACTTAACAAAGTTTGTTGAAAAATTCCATTATATTTTAATTCCAATTTCAATGAACTCTTTGAAGCCCCCTTATATTTTTTTATTGCCATTTTACAGGTGATGAGGTTGAGACACAGACAAGTTAAGTAACTTTCACAGGATCACACAGCCATGAAACAAGCACAGGAACCAGAGCTCACAAACGTCATAGCCTCTATTCTTAGACACCATGCTATCCTGACCATCTGACCAGCTAGGAGGCCACGTTCTTATACAGATTACATTGTCAATGCCAATTGCTTAGTATGCCTATCCTCGTAGCATCTATGAAATAAAGAACCCTGTAGTTCAAGTTACACAAACCCCACAGGTTTCCTCTACTATTTCAGAGCGATAGAAGATTTCTCTGCCCCTGAACTATGACTGTAAAAATAGAAGAGGGAAAAAAATGACCATCAGAGGATGAAAAGTCTTTCATCTCTGCAAGTAAAAATGCACTACAACAGAGCTTTTTGGCATTTAGTGCTGGAAGGATACTCTGTTCTTACTCTACCGACCATATTCATTTGACAACTATTTATTGCATACCTACTGTGTACCAGATGCTCTGCTGGCACTGGGTGTGCAAAAATAAGTGCAACATGGTCTTGTCCCCAAGTAACTCCACCGTCTGCCTGGTTTTCTCTCCTGGGTTATTTTAACTAGCTTTTTCAAAGGACAAACTGAAAAGCATCAGTGAATGAAATTTTGGTTACTAGTTTTACACAAGTGCCTTGTGCTTCTCCATCATCCTACATGTGGGATCTGAGCCCCCAGGATCTGAATGTGCTATGCCAAGTGGGAACAGGGGGATAAACAACTCTGGTGTGAGCCAGGAAACCCTGCAAAGAGATGGGCGGGGGGAGCAGATAAATGGGGCAAGAACCATCTCATCTGCTTATCCCCATTCCATAGATACCTAGGTACTTTCTGTCAGCCTTACCCTTGGGCTCTAGAAATTGCAGATGGGGGTTGTCATTGCTGCAAGCTTCCTCTCCCTATAGAATTCCTCCTAGAGAGTGAAGCCACCAGAAGAATCAGATCAGAATAGGTCAATGGAGAGACACAAGATGGATATTTGAATACAGCAAACTATTTTAATGCACACCAGACTGTTATCATAGGCACACAGGGAGAGGAAGAGAAGCTGTGGGAAAGGAAAAGTTGTACTGCTTTATTCAAGACGCTTATTATTTGTCAGATTTCCTAAACAATAAGTGTATATTCTCAAAAACAAGAGTTATGGCTTTAGGAGAAGATGGTGGAGAGGGTGAGCCCTGTCTCCCACACTTCTGAGAGCTGAGACTGGGGGGTAACCATTTCACTACTCTGAGCTTCCCCCCTCCCCTGCTTCTATTAATGAGTGGAGAGGAGGTGTGAGAATTGAAAGTGTCTCGGTACTACAGAAAATCCCCAGAGTCTTCTCAGTTCCTATTAACCAGTTGCCATGGAGTTAATTCACACTCATGACAACCCCATTTGTGTCAGGTAGAACTGTCCTCTGTAGGGTTTTCAGTGGCTGATATTTGGGAAGTAGATCGGCAGGCTATTTTCTTAGACACCTCTGGGTAGGACTCAAACCTGCTACCTTTTCATTAGTAGCTAAGCTTGTTAAACATTTGTATCATCCAGAGACTCCCAATGGCTCTTAGCTCTTTTTTATTACTGCATTCTGTGTTGGAATGCACAGTTGGTGGTTCAAGCTCACCAGTCGCACCTCATAAGCCCTATATATGATTGCTGTGGGTCAGAGCTGACTCAGTGGCACTTAACAACAACAGCATGTGGGTGGGACTAAGACTAGCTAGGCAGGCTGGCCCTGGCTGACCTCTGTGGATACCAGGGAACTACAGAAGTGGTAGTAACTGCAGGGTGGGGATTCAATTTAAAGCAAGCTGTTTTGAACTCTTAGTTTGTGGAGATGCATACCCCTGCCTTGTGGGCCTGCTAGCACATGTATTATTTCTCTGGAAACTCTCAGGATTGTGAGGCATTTTGTATGGCCAAGTAAACCCAGGACCATTGGTTTCACAGCCTAGCTATCCTACCCAATAACAGGCACCTTTAGAAAAGATATTTATCTTGAAGTCAGTTTTCTCACCTGTAAAATGGTCATAGTAATTGTACTTATCCCAAGATTGTCTCGAGGACCAGGTGAGTCAATACGTGCAAAAGGCTTGCCAAGGACATGTAAATGCCTTATATATATGAGTTCTTTAGTATTTCATATTCTAGTTCTAGGAAAATTTTATGGAGGTAGTGGGGGTTCCATGGTGAATTCTCACCTTCCACGCAGGAAATCCAGCCAGTCTACCTCAGACTCAGCCACCACCATCTGTCAATAGAGGCTCATGGGTTATTGTGATACAGAACAGTTTTCAGCAGAGACTCCAGACTAAGACTAGGAAGAAATGCCTGGTGATCTGGAAACCAGCCAATGCAAATCCGGTAGATTGCAAAGATCCAATCCATCACCAGGCATAAGGATGACACAGGGCAGCATTTGCTCCCTTGAACATGGGGACACCATGAGTTGGGGCTGATTTGATAGTAGCTAACAATAACAACAGGGCAATTTTAAGAGTTTCAAAGACCCAGGGCACTTTTACCTTTGAAAATGTCACCCTGCATTGTATCAAACATATTGAAAATTATCTTGACCCAATATAGTAATAAGCAAATAGTAAATGTATATACACACCCTCAAAAAAAAAAATATATATATATATATATTGTTGTACAATATTTAAAGCAATTTTTATGATTTGACGTTTAAAAGCATTTGACTACAAGCAACTCCTGGTTTGGAGCCCCCAGCAATCACCGGACATATTTGAAAAGTTCTTTCAAAGTGACAAAGTCTGCAGAACACATTTTTTTAACGTAATGAAATTTTTATGGACATCAAATTGAACAAACACTTAATGATGTGTATGTAATGTAGCATGATGGAGACAATCAAATGGTTATTCATTTTGATTTTGCAGTTTTCTCTTTTTGGGTTTTGAAGTCTGTTTCCATTTGTCCGTGCCTCAGGCAGTCAACCAGTGCCCAGATAGGTCTCTCCAGCCATTTTCCCAGCACCTAGGGCCCAGCGCAGCCAGGATGAATGTAGATGCAGAAGGGATCCATGAGCTTCTCTACTCCTGCTCTTCCATTGTTTGGCTAGGATAACTGAGGACCAGGGAGGGGAGTGACTGGCCTAGAAGACACTATGATTCATCAAATATGGTGTTTTCCTAGAGCCCTGGGCCTTCCTAAACTTGGTGTTTTACACATTCCAAGATTATCTACCAGAAGTGGCTCCCAAGGGCATGGGAGGTAACCTCATGAGTAGTCAAGCAGCCAATGCTGGGGATGGCTCAGACAGGTCCTCCCAGAGTGCATGTATGTGCAACCTGATGACAAAATCAATAGTGACTTGAACTGCTAGCCAGGGGACCATCTGTGAACAGCCAGCAGGCCTTTTCACCAGTTGTTAAAACATAGCAGGGGCATTACGAATCAATCACAGACAGTACCTCCTATGACTTGGAGAACCTCCAAGAGGAGGACTCTAGGGAGACATAGAGCAAGACTAAATCCACCAAGAGCAAAGCTGGGCAGAGCTAAACATTTTTGTTCTCTCCTGAGCAAGGCAGCCTGGTACCCTTGCAGAGATATACGGATGATGGAACACTGAGGCACCTGTATGTCCAACCTCTAAGTGGGATGAAGTCCCAAGTTCCTTCCACTGTATTAGAGTTCATCAGAGCAGTCCTGGAGAAGAAGAAGAAGGGAACTCATGCCTAGGACCACTGGCCCAAGGTCATTTGCACAGTAAGACAGTAGTGGGAAATTCAGAGCTCAAACACTTGCTGAGCACCTACTGTATACCAGGCATACATAACCAATAAATGCCCAATGAAGGGAGAGAAGAAAGGAAGATTGAAAAGCTGGACCTCTGGAAACATCAGCTACAAGGTTCCTCTAATCCCTCAGTCTATTGCTTCTACCAAACGTCTTTATAAATTTGAAATGGATGAAATATACTTTCTCATGGTCACTAGGATACTGAAGCATATTTAGGACTAGTTCTGAACTTCCTTTCCCCACATCATTAAGGTTCTAGGGATGGTGTGTGAGGCCCTATGACATAGCAGAAGAAGACAAACAAATCTTATTTCACTTAGAGTTTAGCCTCTACCTAGCCGTGTGTTATTAAAGGAATTGATGCACCTCTGTGAAACTCAGTTTTTATCATGTGTAGAATAGACACAAGAAGTGCTTGCCTCCCAGAGACTTAGAAAAATATCCAACATAGTCCTTGCTACAAATAACAAGGAGCTCTGGTAGCGTAGTGGCTGTGCATCGGGCTGCTAACCTCAAGGTCAGCAGTTTGAAACTACCAACTATTCCATGAGAGAAAGATGAGGCTCCTGTAAGTTTACAGCCTCGGAAACCCTGTACAGGGTCAGAACCGATTCCACAGCACATAACCACTGCCACCACACATAGTGTGCTACCACTCATCTTTCAGTTATTTGTACTGTGGTGGCTTGTGTGTTGCTGTGAGTCTGAAATATATGTCATGGGTAATTTAACAGTGGACAGGTTTCACCTGAGCCTCCAGACTAAGACAGACAAAGGAGAAGGAGAGACAGACACTTCTGCGTATTTAACCACTGAAAACTTTATCAGTAGCAGTAGAACACTGTCAGATACCACCAGAATACTGAATATTGAAACATGATGAAGAACAACAGAATATTGTCAGATATAGTGCCAGAAGATGAGCCCCTCAGGTTGTAAGGCACTCAAAATGCGACTGGGGAAGAGCTGCCTCCTCAGAGTAGAGTTGACTGTGATGAACTGAATGGAGTAAAGCCTTCAGAACCTTTATTTGATGATGGGGCACAACTCAAAGTGAAGAGAAACATTAGTAATCTGGACATGGAATGTATGAACTATGGATCTAGGAAAATTGGAAGATATAAAAAATGAAATGGAATGCATAAACATCGATATCCTAGGCATTAGAAAGCTGAAATGGACTGGTATTGGCCATTTTAAATCTGATAATCACATGGCTTACTATGCAGGGAATGACAAATTGAAGAGGAATGGCATTGTGTTCATTATCAAAAAGAACATATCAAGATATGCCTTGAAGTACAATGACATCTGTGATAGGATAATAGCCATATACTTAGAAGAAAGACCAGTTAATACCACTATTATTTAAATTTACACACCAACCACTAAAGCCAGTGATGATGAAATTGAAATTCTTTTACTTCTTCAGTCTGAGATTGATCAAACAAGCAATTAAGATATATTGATAATTACTGGCGATTGGAATGCAAGATTGGAAACAAAAAGGAAGGATCAGTAGTTGGAAAATATGGCCTTGGTGAGAGAAATGATGCTGGGGATCACATGATAGAATTTTGCAAGATGAATGACTTCCTGATTGCAAATACCTTTTTAAAACAACATAAAGATGACTATACACATGGACCTCACCAGATGGATAGATGTTATGCATAGGTTCACTATGCGTAGGTACTGACTCAATGGCACCAAGGAGTAACAACACATAGCATTGATTCAGTAAATTTAGTTCCCACTTCATGCCTCACAGCCAAGATGGTTTTGGCAGAAACCAACAGCTTAGCTCATTGTACCACTCAAATAAAAACAAGTAAAATGTATTTTGAGCAGTTCTGGTGCCTAGATATAGATTATGTTGTCAAGGACTTCATTCTTCTTGGATCAACTATCAACACTCATGGAAGCAGCAGTCAAGAAATCAAACAACATATTGTGTTAGGCAAATGCGCTGCACAAGACCTTTTAAAAAATGTTGAAGAGCAAAGATGTCAGCTTGAGGACTAAGGTGCGCCTGACCCAAGCCATGGTATTTTCAATAACCTCATATGCATGCCAACCCTGGACAGTGAATAAGGAAGACTGCAAAAGAATTGATGTTTTTGAGTTACGGTGTTGGAGGAGAATATTGAAAGTACCATGGGCTGCCAAAAGAACAAACATATCTGTGTTGGAAGAAGTGCAAACAGAGTGCTCCTTGGAGGCCAGATGGCCAAACTTCGTATCTCATACTTCAGACATATTGTCAGTAGGGATCTGTTGCTGAAGAAGGAGATTATGTTTGGTAGGGTGGAGGGTCAGAGAAAAAGAGGAAGACCCCCAGTGAGATGGATTGGCCAAGTGGCAGCATTAATGGACTGAAGCATGGCAACAATTGTGAGGTTGACCCAGGTCTGGGCAGTGTTCTTTTTCTTTTGTGCATAAGGTGGCTATGAGTTGGTACTGACTAGATGCCACTTAACAACAACAACAACGGTAAAACTAGCTCTGGGCCCTAGGGAAACAGATGAGGCGTAGAGACTTTGTAAATGGTTTATAGAGGAAAGAACACCAGAATTGATGACTGGCGGTCTGGATTTCTCTCATTGTTGCCACAAAGGTGCTGCATGGTCTTGAGTCTGCTACTTTAGTTCTGAGCTTGGCTTTCTCCCCTGTCCACAATAATCTCTGAGGCTCATTCTGGTTGAGGAAATGCTGAGCTGCTTTAAGTGCCTCCAAGAAAAGGAATCTCAGAGACAGTTCAAGCGTCTGGGAGCAACTAGAACATCATGAGGGACATTCAACACAAGTGCTGATGATCACCCAAGGGACCGCCCACAAGTCCTCATCTCCAGACTGTGCTCTACCCATTCCTCCCTTCCCTCAAGCCCCTTTCTCTTGGGTGGCACTGGAAGGATCACTGAAAATTGCCTGACGCATCTGGGAAGGCCTTCCATACAAATGCTTTTCCGGGTGTATGCCTGTAACTGACCAAAGAAAAAGCAAATCCACTGTTAAGAAGCCTTAAGAACCGGTATAGTTTGCATTCCTGAAAAGCTGTGTGCTAAGAAAACGCATTGGATCTACCTTATTCAAAATGCACCAGGAGTGCTCATTATTTAAAAGCATGGAATGCCCTTTAATTCACCTGTTTGTAAATACAGAGTAGGTTTACCCAGGTTTCTAAAACAGCGTAGCCTGGCAGAGTCTCTCCAACAGAGAAGGGTTCAGATGCAGTCTTTCTCAGAGGCATTTCATTTTCAAGATTTCTTTCAGGCGTATAAGTCTAAGAAGGCATGAAAACTTAGGAAAGGAGTACACGGTATGTTTTGCCTTAGCTAACATGCCTGTCTCCATTCTCAGGAGAATACTGTCTTCTTTCAATATGATTCAATCAGAAGCACTTGTCGAGGCCACAGGAACACCACCAGTGCCCCAGAGAGTTTAGGCTAGACCCGCTGGGGGCTGAGTATTGCATTTGTTCTGGCATTTAGTACATTACAGTAAGAAGACTGTAAGTTCCATGAAGGGCAGGGACTGTGTGTGGGCTTGGTTCCCACTGCCTGCCATGTTGTAGGTACTCAATAAATAATGGCGAATAGACCATTGAGTCAACAAGGCCTCATGTTTAGCATTTGGCACTAGCTACCTCTGAGAGGTTTTGTCAGTTGCTTAACTGCTTTCAGCTCGTTTCTTCAGCCAATGAAATGGGGATGATAAGAGTGTCTACCTCATAGGACTGTTGTTGTTAAGTGTTATTAAGGGTTTCCAAGGAGCAGCTGGTGAGTTTGAACCACGTACTGTGTGGTTCAAAACAACCTGAGGTCCAATGCTTTATCCCATAGCACCACACCAGGACTCCTTTATAGGACTGTAGTGAGCTTTAAATAAAACAAATTAGATAATTTTGACTAATTTTGAAAGGGCAATAAATACCTGGAGAAAAGATTGTTGCCACGCATAATAAAGGGGTCAGGCCCTTTCAGAAGCATGATTACTCTGCTAAATGTTAGTATTTGGCCAACTGATAATGTTAACACTGCGTCTGTATATCTTGGTTTAAATTTTAGTTTCATCTTTGGTACTAGCTTACTTACTGCTTCATGAAAATCTTTGGGTATTAAACAAATCTTTCCCATATGATTGTTCTTGTTGTGTAGTGCTGTCGAGTTGATTCCGACCCATAGTGACCCTGTGTAGGGTTTCCAAGGAGCAGCTGGTGAGCTTTAACTGCCGACCTTGCAGTTCAAACAGCTTTGCAGTCTGGTGCATTAACCACACCAGGACTCCCCATATGATTGGATGAGTGCAAAACCCGTGTTTTCCCATGTAAACTATCACTCAATTCATAATAAAAGCTGAAAAAAAAAAAAAAAAATAGACAACTCCCTTAGCTAGCACATTGCCTTGGCATATATAGTAAGTACTCAATAAACGGACTTCTGGTGTGGCGCTGTAGGATCAGCATTAGACTGCAAACTGTAAGGTCAGCAGCTCGAGCCTACTAGCTGCTCCTCAGAAACCCTATACAGGGTTGCTATGAGTTGCAACTGACTCCAGGGCACTTAAAAACAGTTGTTATTATTATTTCGACCACCCATCTGTCAGTTTGTTGTATTGTGGTAACTTTTATGTTACTATGAGTCATGGTGTGGCACTGTGAGTTAATGCACTGGGCTGCAAGATTGGTTTGAATCTCTGTGAGTGGTTCAAACTCACCAGCCTCTCCTTGGAAACATTATACAGGGTCGCTATGAGTCAGAACCGATTTGATGGCACTTAACAGCGACAACATATGTTACTTGGATGCTGGAAACTGTGTCCCAGATATTTCAAATACTAGCAGGGTCACATTTGATGGACTGGATTCAGCAGAGCCTCCAGACTAAAGGAGTAGACTTTGTACAGGAGTTTAGGGAGAACGGTGTGGTGATCTGCTTTGGAAAACTAGGCAATGAAACCTCATAGACCACAAAAGAATACTGTCTGATACAGTGTTGAGTGATGATGCCTGTAGGTTGGAAGGTACCACACAAGTACCTCAACAAGGACTTAAACATGCCAATGACCATGACACAAGAGCAGATAAGTGTTTCATTCTGTTGTTCATGTGGCCATTGAGTCAGAGCCAACTTTATTGTTTCAATGGGATGCTCTTGTTTTAGCCTTTCCTGTGAGGGGGTGAGCCTGATGGCGCCATATGATATCCAATGGACTGCAAACCACCGGTTAGTAGTTCTAGCCCACCAACTGTTCAGCAGGAGAAGATGAGGCTTTCTGTTCCCACAGAAGATGTAAAGCCTTGTAAACTCTATTCAGGGTTGCTACAAGTTGAAACTGACTCCATGGCACTTAATAACAGCAATAGTAGCTCTCTGAAAATAAATATAATGATCTCCACTGAATAGATGAGAAAACCGAGGCTCAGAGTTGTCGGGTGCCTGCCCTTTTCACAGGTGGAGCTAGGCCTGAGCTGGGGTCTCCCGATTCCCAGGGCAGCCCTCTTTCCATTGCTGAACAAGTAGGAGAAAGATGTGGGAGTTTACAGCCTTGGAAACTGCTTGGGGCAGTTCCACTCTGTCCAGTAGGATAATTGTGAGTCAGAATCAACTCAACAGCTATGGGGTATCAGGGCACATTTAGGGTTGACCACTGGTTATTCCCCCTGATGAAATGGACGGTGTGCACATGTGAAATATAACATCCAGGCACACATAAACCAGCAAAGCAGGCTCCTCAGCCAGCCTGGTTATTTGTCCTCAGGGTGGTAAAGAAGGGAGGCCTGATCAATGAAACGCACAGATAACCTAGAAACTGTGTTTGACAGGAAAAGGAAAAAGCCGTTGCTGTCAAGTTGATTCTGACTCACAGCACCCCCATGTTTGTGCTCTACAGGGATTTCAGTGACTGATTTTTTTTTAAAGTAAATCACCAGGACTTTTTTCAAGGGTACCTCTGAGTAGACTTAAACCTGCACTCTTTCGGTTAGCAACTGAGCACATTAACCTTTCTGCACTATTGTTAATGAAGAGGTTCTTAGGCTGTTAACTGTTCAGTTTGCCTGCCTTCTCTCATCTGGGGGCAGGGAAAAGCCCCAGAAGTAGGCAAAGCAGGCAAGAGGGGCAGACAGAAGGTCTGGAAAACCCACCATTGAATGATGGCTTCAAATGTTCTTGTTAAAATCCTGGTGTTCACACTGAAATCACACCTCTGTACCCACTTAGGACAGCTATTCTCTCTATTTCGGCACCCCCTAACCCTCTTACTAATAAAATAGACGACAAAGGGGGTATTTTTCCCTCTTTATTCTGGTATAAACTTGTAGCATGTGGTTTAAGTATTCAGTTTTTGTAAGAACAATGTCACATTTGAAGACCGTGTTAGGCAGAGAGCTCTCTTTAAGACTGTTAAATAAATACCAAGGCTGGGCAGAAAGCTGGTGTGCCCGCAGTGCCCAGCACTAAAACAGCCATTCGGGCAGAAGGGGCTGCCGTGTATCAGCTGCCCAGCCACCCTCATAGTTGGCTCGGGGGAGAGGGCTCTAACCTTTTCACGGCTCCCTCTTTTGACAAAAATACTTAAGACAGTGGGAAAAAATACAGTATGTGCTCATAAGCACAATTGATTGTGCTTATGAGGTCATGGTAGTCTTGATAAGGAGTGATACTGCTCCCTAGAACCCAGAATCAATATCATCATTGTTGTTGTTAGTTTCTGTTGAGTTGACACTGATCCATAACAACCCAGCTACAACAGAACAAAATGTTGGCCAACACCAGTACCATCTTTCTATTGTGTTTTTACATCTGTGGTTGTAACTACGGTGCTGCCTTCCAATCTGGCGGCTCATTTCCAGGACTACATTGGACAATATTCTGCTGTGAGCTGAAGGGTTTTCATTGGTTGGTTTTTGGAATAGATTGCCAGCCCTTTCTTCCTAGTTTGTCTTAGTCTGGGAACTCCACTGACACCTGCCCACCTGGGTGACCCTGCTAGTATTTGAAATACCAGTGGCATAGCTTTCAGCATCATAGCCACATATGAGCCACTACAGTACAACAAACTGACTGATGGGTGGTGGCCAGATTAAAAAGTTTTCATTATAAAATGCTGATTTCCAAAGTATGGAAGAAATGACATGGATATTTACTTAGCATTGCAGACTACTCCAGTGAACAGGGGGTGTTATTATTATGTACTGTAGAGTCAGATCCGATTCACAACAACTCTGTATAGGGTTTCCGAGGCTTTAAATCCTCAGAGTGGCTGGCAGACTCAAGCCTCGGACCTTGTATGGCTTATATATATACCTTGTATGGTATATAAAAAGTATAAACTTCTGTTAATAATTTGAAGGGTACCAGAGGATCACTCTTCAGAAATCAGAACTGGTCCAATGTGTTGATGTTAAAAGAAAGACATTTCTGTCCCAACATACAAAAAAAACTTTCACAAAATTTCAACTGTCCCTGATTCTATAGGGATCTGGTGTGGCAATGTAGGATAAGCACTGGACTGCTAACTGCAAAGTTGGTGGTTCAAGTCCACCAGATACTCCTCGGAAACCTTATACAGGGTCACTATGGGTTGGAATCAACTTGACGGTACACAACCACCACACCAGTTCCCTCTTTGTCATGTTCTTATAGCAAAGGTCCCTGGATTTCTTCTTGAGGATGGTGAAGGAGGGATTATACATCAGAGAGTGTTAGAATGAATAACCTTAGAGCATCCTTCCAGTTCTATTCTTAGTGTTAGCCATGTTTTTCTTAACACAGTCCATTTTGTTGTACCTTACAATTGGGGAGACCAGGTAGATCAAGTGTTCAGATGGGGAGAAATAAAAAGGGGATGGAAAAGAGGATTGGGTCTGGAAGAGAAGAAATAGAACAATTTAAGAGAGCTAAGTCTGCTAGTACTTTGAAGAAGGGCAAACTGCGATTTGGTTTTTATTGAGGTCAGGATGAGAGCAAATGGGTTTAAATTAAATTAGTCCAGTATAAAGCTAGATCATCAGAAGACAAAGTGCCAGACCCATGTTATCAATCCCTCAAAGAACTGCCTCTGCTGCCTTTATTTAGTGGAGATAAGAATAGTCAGTTTGAACAGGATTTGTTGTTTTTGTGAAGCAGTAATTAAGGTGAGGTCTAGCCACTCTGACCCTCAAAGTCTTTTGAAATTCCTGCCAGTGTATAATTAGGAGAAGGCCCCCCCAACACAAACAAACAAACAAAAAAAACCCCACAAAAATGTGCTCCCTGAAGAAAGTTGTGCATGCCTCCCATGTCATAAAACATTAAAACTATAAATTAGGATAGTTCCTTGTTTTTTTTTGGTTTTTTTTTTCTGTTTTTTTGTCTCTATTAGCCACCAGAAAATTCAGACCCAATTTCTTAGATGTGCCCTGAAAGTCACTACTTCTGAGGTTTGCAGTAGAAAAACTCTCTTGGGGCCACTGATAAAATGTCTTGTATTTTAATCTGTCATCTCACATCTTTTGGGCAGTGAGTGGGCTCAAATCTCATATACTCAAGATAAATTGGAATAAAGAGTGTAGAGAGGAAGGTATTTATTTGAAAGGAGCTCAAGGTCTTAGAACAGGTTTTCCATCACAGGAGATGACCAATTATTGTTATTGTTAAGTGCCATGGAATCAGTTCCAACTCATAGCAACCCTGTATAGGGTTTTCAAGGAGCGGCTAATGATCTCGAACTGCCAACCTTGCAGTTCAAACCGACATTACAGTTTAGTGCATTAAGGCGCAGTGCCGCTCCAGGACTCCCGAGATGACCAATAGTGGAGGGCAAGTCATTGGACTCAGCATTCATAGTATCAACTCATAATTCACCTCTGTTCCTGTGTAATCCTCAAACTTCTAATAATTATCATTGGGCATTGCAGTATGTTGCCTTAGTATTTGATGGTAACAAGGTCCAGTTAAGGTGGACCAGTTGCATGTTTGTCAATTTCCTAAGTACAACCAAGTTTAGCTATGTTGTTGTTGTTAGGTGCTATCAACTAGGTTCCAACCCATAGTGACCCTGTATGGAGTTTCCTAGGAGGGGCTGGTGGGCTTGAACCTTCAACCTTGTGGTTCAAACCAACTTTGCAGTCCAGTGTATTAACCCTCAGCTACAAGTTCTGCCATTGTGCTTGGGAATGAGGGGAAATACCCCCTGAGGGCAGGGAATGGGTGTTCTCCATCACGGACTCATTCACACTTCACAAGTGCAAAATCTGTCAGAGTTCTGTTATCTGTGAAGCTTTATTGAATTGAATTAAAGCAAATTGACTATAATTCAAGTGGCTGGAACTTCACTGAACAGAATTAAATTGAATCTCCTCATCTTGCCTTGCATCAGGGGACTGTCTCACCTTTGCTAGCTAATCAACTCTAACAACAGTGCATGAGTAAGCATAACATGCTGAACTGAACGCAATGGTTAGGATTTATACATGTGTTAATTCCAAAAACATTTATTGGGTACCTCTTCTATTCAGACACTCACTGACTTTGGTTTTGGAAAAACAATAGTGAACTAAGCAGACATCGCTAGTACTCTCACGGTACTCTGTCTAGGATAGGAGACAGGCAGGCAGTAAACAATTAAATACATAAGTGAATATCTAATTCAGAATTGTGACAAATGCTGAGAAGAAAGAGTGCTGAGATTTAGGAGAAGAATAAAGGGGAACAACAAACCACATGAGAACAAGCTGGTTTGTTCAAACTGAGAAAGCCAGTGTATCTTGAGCAGAAGAGTCGGAGGTGAAGCCAAAGTAGGGACTTCAGCAGTGGGTTCAACATTGGGCTGTTAAGCACAAGGTCTGCAGTACAATCCCAGCAGCTGCCCTGTGGAAGGAAGATGAAGTTTTGTGCTCCCATAGAAATTTACAGCCTCAGAAACCCTAGGTAACATTTCTACTGTGTCCTATAGGGTCACTGTGAGTCAGAGCACTGAACTGCTAACCACAAGTTCGGCGGTTCCAGCCCAGCAGCCACTTCTCTGGAGAAAGATGAGGCTTTCTGCCCCTGCCTCAGAAACCTTATACTAGGTTGCTATGAGTCGGAACCAACTTGACAGCACTTAACAACAACATGAGTCAGAATCGACACTATGGCAGTAGGTTTGGGTTTGATGACTGAGAACTGATGTAATGAGACTATATTTTTTAAAAACAGATTTTTAAAATTGTAGTAAAAATATAGACAACACAACATTTGCCAAGTCAATATATACAATTTGTTGTTGTTGTTGTTGTTGTTAAGTGCCATTGAGTCGGCTCTGACCCTTAGCAACCTTGTATAGAGTTTCCAAGGAGTGGCTGGTGAGCTTGAACCACCAACCTTGCTGTTCCAAGTGATCTTGTAGTCTAGCGCATTAACCCACAATGCCACACCAGAACTCCATATACAATTTAGTGATATTAGTGATGTTTTGTACAACTATCGGTCATGAGATTTGAAGTTTTGGAATGTACTCCAGTTGCTCCCTGAAGGGGGAGAAGGCAAGACTGGAAGCAGACGCCACATTGGAGCTGAGGCTAGAGTGTTGGGAGACACCACAGGGATGGGATTGAGGCAGTGAGAAATGCAGGAGTCTAGACATATTTTGAGGTAGAATAGGAAAGAACTTGGTAAAAAGAAATCGGATATGAACAGGTAAAGAAAATGTCAAAGATTTCCAAAGCTTTCTGTATAGGTGACTGGGGGGTGGGGATGGGGGGGCGGGGCGGGGTGATTCCATTTCTTACGATAAGAAAGAAGTTCAGATTTGGGGTGAGTGGAGAGGTTTCCAGCTGAACATCTGGGATATGAGATGCCTGTAAAATAGCTACCTGGAGTTGTCAAACATGCAGTCATTCTATAAATACTTACTGGAAACTAAATCAGTGCCAGGCACCTGGGGTCTGGACATACAAAGACATGAAGACATGATACCTTCATCTAGGAACACTATGCCTGTTGATTGATATGACATATTAGAAAACGTAGGAAATGATAAAAACCATAAGAGAGAGAAAGAAATACAGGCTGTAGGAACTGATAGGAGACGGAAAGCACTTTCTGTCTAGGTAGTGGGTAGCTAGGTAGAAGGCAAAGTGAGGAAAGACTACACTGAAGTCAGATTCAAATGAGGTGGAATTTTCCCTGCCCAGACTGGGGTAAGAATAATATTGCAGACTTGCTTGGACTGTGTTCTGGATATATCACCAAGCCAGGTGTCTGGTGGAAGGTGGAAAGTTACTGAATTCTCATCTCCAATCTAAGTGGTTTTGATTAAAATGAGTCTCCCAAGACCCACCCCCATAAAGGAGCCAAATAATAGGAAGAACATGAATCAGGTTTGCTCTGAAAAGATCAGTGCTACCTTCTCCGAGAAGAAGAGCAATAATAGGTCCTTATGGTCCTGGAGTCCCTGAGTGTTGAAAATATTAATATGCTCAGCTCCTAATTAAAAGGATGGCAATTTGAATCTACTAAGAAGTGCCTTAGAAGAAAGACCTGGCTACCTAATTTTGATAAATCACCACTGAGGAGCCTGTGGAGCACAGTTCCATTTTCCATCTCATGAGGCTGTCATGAGTCAGAACTGACTTGGTGGTAACAGGTTTTATGGTTCCTGAAAGTTCCACTGGGCGCCCCTGGAAGATCTGTTTTCATAAGGCACTGTTGCCTAAAGAGAGCTGGGGAGGGCTGTGCCTCTTGGAAATGCTCCAAGTGTGGTGGCTATACATGGATAATGTGGACACTATGGTTCATTGAAGGTGACAGGTCTACCATTGACGGCCCTGACTTGACCCAGCAGGTCTTGATGGGAACTCAATCTCAACCTTTTATTGGGTCTTCTTTACCAGGGGGTCATGCAACAGTCTCTGGGAATGCTTCCTTCACAGAGTGGACTTAGCCCCACTCTGGGAATTGCTTATATGGCCACTTTCAGTTGTACCTATCCCTAAAGTTAGAGGGTTTACACCGAAGAGGCCTACATAGTCAGCCCCTGATTCAAGGCAAGGGCAATCAGTTACTTGGAACCTCAACCTACCACATCCTCTGTATCAGTCAGGGATCTCCAGAGAAACAAAATGAGCAGGAAACTACTGTGGTTAGTAGTCCAGTGTTTATCCTACAGTGATATACCAGGACTCCTTCCTGCTCATGGGAGTCTCTCTTTCACTTTCTTTACCTTAGTTGCCTCCTCCTCCCCCTGCACACTTCTTCCCCCTCATCTCTTACTCACTGGGGATGCTTTGCCATACATTCCCTGAGACAGTAGTTCTCAATCTTTGGCACCTATCAGAATCCTCTGGAAGACTTGAGACACACTGACCACTTGGTCCATTTGACAGTTTCTGATTCATTGGGTCTAGGGTTGTTGTTGTTGTTCTTGTGTACCTTCAACTCATAGCAACCCTACAGGACAGACTAGAACTGTCTCATAGGGGTTCCTAGATTGTAATCTTTGTGGGAGAGTCCTGGTGTGGTGCTGTGGGTTAATGCGTTGGACTTCAAAGTCAGTTTAAACCACAAGGTCGGTGGTTCAGTATCACCAGCTGCTCAGAAACTCTGTACAGGGTCGCTGTAGGTCGGAATTGACTTGATAACACTTAACAACAAACAACAGCAGTCTTTGTGGGAGCAGGTTAGGGCTTGATCATTTGCTGCTCTTTAGGGATCCCTTTGTGAGAATCCCTACTTCAAGGGGCGAGAACTACATTCCCCCATTTAAACAATAGGGATGGGGAAGAACAAGGGAAGGAAAATCATAGTCACAAATAAATAGTTCAGTCAGTGTGTCTGCCCTACCACATCATTTGAACGATGAAATTACATTGACCAAAATATAGTTTAGATGCTGATTTTCAGGAATTCATCTGTTTGTTGATGAAGACTCCAAGGAATTGCATGAGATCTTTCATCCCTGGTCATCATAGATCTGCCCTTGTTGGAACCCAGGCCTCCAGATTTGAGAGCTACTGAATGGTTTCAAATTAAGAAAGGTGTGACAGGGTTGTGTTCTTTCACCATACTGATTTAACCTGTATGCTGAGCAAATAATCCGAGAAGCTGGGTTATATGAAGAAAAATGTGGCATCAGGATTGGAGGAAGACTCATTAACAACCTGCGATATGCAGATGATACAACCTTGCTTGCTGAAAGTGAAGAGACTTAAAACATTTACTGATGAAGATCAAAGAGCACAGCCTTCAGAATGAATTGCATCTCAATGTCAAGAAAACAAAAATCCTTACTACTGGACCAGTAAACAACATTCTTCTCAAAGGAGAAAAGATTGAAGTTGTCAAGGACTTCATTCCTCTTGGGTCAACTATAAACATCACGGAAGCAGCAGTCAAGAATTCAAACGATGTATTGCATTAGGTAAATCTGCTTCACACGACCTTTTTAAGGTGTGGAAGAGCAAAGATGTCAGCTTGAGGACTAAGGTGCGCCTGACCTAAGCCATATTTTCAATAACCTCATATGCATGTGAAAGCTGGACAGTGAATAAGGAAGACTGTAGAAGAATTGATGGATTTGAGTTATGGTATTGGAGGAGAATATTAAAAATGATATGGGCTGCCAAAAGAACCAATAAATCCATTTTGGAAGAAGTGCAGCCAGAGTGCTCTTAGAGGCCAAGATGGACAAACTTCATCTCTTGTACTTCGGACATATTGTCAGGAGGGACCAGTCGCTGGAGAAGGATATCATGTTTGGTAAGGTGGAGGGTCAGAGAAAAAGAGGAAGACCCCCAGTGAGATGGATTGGCAAAGTGGCAGCATCTGTGGGCTCAGGTGTGGCAACAACAGTGAGGTTGGCCCAGGATCTGGCAGTGTTTCATTCTGCTGTGCATAAGGTCACTATGAATGCTCACTCAAGGGAACTTAACAACAACAACAGGTCTGGCCCACATCAGGTGATTATCTGAAATTACAGGTTTCTTTCTCTTGTCTGGGCTTGTCATTGAGAGGTCTGGGGCCTGTCTTCAGACTTCATTTGCAAGTAAAATGTTCCAGTGGTTGGAAAGAGTGGGGCTGAGAGCAGCCAGAGCCAGTGAGCTGTGTCAGACAAATGGTCTATGGGTGTGTAACCCTCTGGCCAGCTTTCCCACTGGGAATTTAAACAAAGAGTGCCCACCTGCGGGGCTTTCTGTCTCCTTACCCCAAGATGTCAGGGAAGAGGCTGCCCTTGAAGGACTGTAGTTAAAGCTGTTGAGACAGAAATCACCCTCAATGTTCCATTTCTCTGTAACAGTACTGGAGTGGGCTGTGGGGAGGGGGGCTGGCTGCCTTCAGATTTGTCAGAGGCACACACTAGCTGAGTGATTTTGAGTGAGCATCCTTTCCTCTGTCAGCCAGAGTTTTCTCATTTGTAGAAAAAGAAAAAAGTTGAGGTTGAGTCGGCTCTGACTCATGGTGACCCTTTGTCTCAGAGAGCAGAGCTGCTCTATAGTGTTTTCAATGGCTAATTGTTCCACAGTAGATTGCAGCTCTTTCTTCTGAGGTATCCCTGGATGGACTTGAACTTCTATCATTTTAGTTAGCAGCTGAGTGCATTCATGGTTTACACCTACCAGGGATTCTTCTTCATTTGTAGAACATGAATACTAATAGTATTTCCCTTCTGATATAAGGATTCTAATATAATAAAATTCATTTCTGAGCTTATTTCTGGCATAGACTCTATGTGCAAGAATGATAAGCCTTCATCATTATTACAGTGGCCCTGTTTGGGATCTCAGTGCCCGTGTCTTAGTTTTCCTCCTGGACCATGAACTTCTTGATTCCATCTTGTATTCATTTATTCAATTACCAGACAATCTCAGTACTGGGGAGCCCAGTGTCTGGCCTTGCACATCAAACACAATTGTTGGTTAATTGTCAATGAATGGAAGGAGAAGATTGAGGAGAAGGTTTACAAAAGGTACTGCTTATTGTATACATAATGCCTGGTGTAGAGTCCTGGTATGGCGCTGTGGGCTAATGCATCAGACTGCAAAGTCATTTGAACTGTAAGGTTGGTGGTTCAAGCTTACCAGCTGCTCCTTGGAAACTCTATACAGGGTCGCTGTGAGTTGGAATTGACTCAAAGACACTTACAATGCCTGGTGTGGTGCTGCAGGTTAATGTGCTAGACTGCAAAGTCTGCTTGGACCACAAAGTCAGCAATTCAAACTCACCAGCCACTCTTCAGAAACCCGAAACAGGGTTGCTGGGAGTCAGAACTGACTTGACGGCACTTAACAACAACAACAACAATAAGTGTGCTAGAGCAGTGCTAAGGCAGTTGAAATCACCGTCACTATTTTTTTTTTTAAATGGATCAAGAGTGTCTGGGAACTTACAGCAAAATTTGGAAACCATATCCTCAGAGCCCAAGCTCATGAGAAAAAAAAGGAGAAAGATGCATACTTTGAAACCCTCTTCAACTTCAGCTACCAAAGCCAGACTTTTAGAATTTGAAGCTAAAAGTCTGTTTATATCTTGTTTTTTTAGATGAGGAAACAGAGACCTTTGGAGAGTAAGAAATTCACTTGGGATCATCAACTCCTTGATGGCAGTGTTAGAACTAGATTCAAGTCACTTGTTCTCACTTTCCATGGGTCTGGCTCCCAATTTCCAGGGGCCAGCACCCAAATGATGCCAGTAAGAGTCACTGGAAAAGCATCTTGTGCTACTCTACCCACTGGGGTCTTCGAGTCTCTAAGGGGCCTGGGGTCTTGGGGGGAACATTAGTTGTCATCACAGGACAGAGAAAGTTTCTTTTACAAGATTCTGTCTACGTTGAAGTGACAGCCTGCAACAGATCACTCTTTAAGTTGTAAGGCTTGAAAAATTCAAAATGCAATATATAATCCCATTACAGTAGGGGCATAATTGGTGACTTGATTCAGTGCAATAAGCATTTATTGTCTTAATTGCAACATAATGTCAATTTGGTTGGATGGTTCATTACAAAGATATAATGGGCTGCAAGTGTCTACAACTAGACTTTTTTTTTTTTTTTTTTGTTCAGTGGTATTTTTGAGTGTTTGTGTGTTGCCTTTTTTTTTTTTTTTTTTAGTTGAAGAAAAGCCCCAGACAATAGCTGTTTCTGTTATGCATGGGGTCTCTATGAGTCGGAACCAATAAGACGGCACCTAATAACAACCAACATTGTAGCTTAAGGGAGTATGAAGGTTCTGTAGGATAAGCACTAGACTACAAACCACGAAGTCGGAGGCTCAAGTCTACCAGCCCCTTCACAGGAAAAAGATGAGGCTTTCTGCTCCTGCAAAGATTTACTGCCTCAGAAACAGGGTATCTATGAGTCAAAATCAATTTCATGGCACAAAGGAACAATTGTAGCTTTGTTCAGCGGTAGGATTCTTGCCTCCCACATGAGAGACCCAGGTTCGATTCCTGGCCAATACACTTCATGTGCAGCCACCACCCACCTATCAGTGGAGTCTTATATGTATATACATATATAATGCCGAATAGCTTTTAGTAGAGTTTCCAGATTAAAAAGAGATGAAGAAGAAAGGCCTGGCAATCTGCTTCTAAAAGTTAGCCAGTGAAAACCCAATGGATCACACAATCCAATCTGTAACCTGTCAAGGAGATGGTACAGGACTGGGAAGCTGTGTATGTATTAGCCGTGAGTCAGAGGCTGACTGGATTGCAGAGAACAAAAAGTGTAGTTTTATCACATGGCTCATGGATAACAGCCACGTAACACGTCTGTATTCTCAGATGGATCCATTTATTGAGCACGTCCTCTGTGAGCAGTACTGCATTAGCCACTTAAGGAATGTAATCACATTTAATCTAACTTCCCAATGAAGTCAGCTTTATTTACAGGGTCTGATACAGCTAGTGGGCTCCCGGTATGGTGCTGTGGGATCATCACTAAACTGTGAACCATAAGGTCAGCAGTTCAAACTTATCACCTACTCCTTGGAGACTCTGTACAGGGTCAGTATGAGTCATAGCCCTCTGGACAGCACTTAACATAACAAAGTACAGCTAGTAATTAATTGGTGAAGCTGAGATTCAAATCTAGTGACGGTAACTCCAAATAGCCACACTCAGCGAGGAAGCCACTGGCTCCATGTCTTACTTTATAGGTGAGGATCAGAGAGGGAAAGCCACTGCTCTAGGCCACAGAGGCACCAAGTAGCAGGACTGAAGCTGAGATGGAGGCCTTTCAACTCGGGGTCCAGTGTCTTTGTTGTTGTTGTTTTCGGACTATGTTATTGTTGTTGTTAAGTGCCATCAAGTCTGTTCTGACCCATAGTGACCTATAGGGTTTCCGAGGGGCGGCTTTTGAGCTTGAACGGCCAATCTTGTGTTTCAAACCAACTTTGCAGTCCAGCTCATTAACAGCAGCACCACATATCAATGGAAAATTTGGCCAGAAAAAGTCACAGCTCTAAAACCTTCCTAAAACCTTCCCCATTCTCATTCAGACACATGCCATTACACAGTAAAGAATATGTTTCCTATGACAGGTGATATTTCAGTCGAGTTCCCTTGAGGAGGACAATTTGATTAAAGGAGAGAGTTTCATCAACCTCTTTGTTCCCTAAAATCAGACCCACATTGTTGTTTTTGTTGTGAAGTGCCATCGAGTCAGTTCCAACCCATAATGACCCTGTATAGGGTGTTCGAGGAGTAGCTGGTGAGCTTGAATCACTGACCTTGCAGTTCAAACTGAGTTTACAGTCCAGCATATTAACCCACAGTGCCACACCCACGTAAGGACATGCCATTTAGGTACCTTTTCAATGTGTCCACTTACTCATCCATCTGAGTTCATATAGCCATTCATCTAGCACATGTTAGTTGAGAACCTACTATGCACTAGGCACTGTCCTAGGACTCTGACCTAGGCTCTGATTTCACATTCCTGCAGTGGAGATGGACAGATAAGGTACTGTGGTCAGTGCAGGTCTGTGAAAGTAGGGGTCATGAGAATTCCAAGGAGGGATTTCTAGCTGAGGGCCACAAGGAATCTCAGAAGCCTGCCTAGAGGAAGCAATTTCAAATATGAGATCTGGAGATGAAACTAAGTGGTCAGAGTTTTTGAAAGTGCATGCATGTTTGTGTATGTACACACATATGCTGATGGACTGAAACTGGAGTGGTCAGGGTTAACATTGCTTCAGGTAAAAGAAGGGACTCTCAGTGAGAATCAAGAGTCGGTGTTGGATATATGGGTTGGCGAGAAAAGACAATTCTTTATGCCCTGATGGTAGAGATTAATGGAGAAGGTAGGAAGACTTGTCAGAAATGAGGCTGAAAGGGACCAGATAACACAGAAAATTGCACCCCATGCTAAGAGGCTTGGAGTTTACTCTAAGAGTAAGTGGGATCCTCTGAAGGTGTTAAACCATGAATGAGACAGTTCTTATCTCCAATTTATGAAAATTACATCATGATAAGATACAGAGAATAGAGTTGAGGAGGCTGAGGTGGAGGAAGGGAACCCACTCAGGAGACTGTTGAAATAATCCAGCCAGTGGTGATGACAGCTTCGATTGGGGCATTGAAATTGGAGGAGAAAAATGGACCAATTCAAGACTCATTTCTGAGATCCAGTCAGCAGGACTTAGTGATGTATTCAATGTGGGAGGGCAAAGAGGGGACGGAATCAAGGACAATGGTCGAGTGAGTGGTGCTGAGAAGGAGACAGGCTGGCCTGGCTTGTGGGGTGGGTAAGAAGGAAAGGATGATGCTGAAATGTTTAGGATGAACTGCCTACAGATGTTCCAGTAGAAATGTCCAGCAGCAAGTTAGATGTATGTGTCTGAGGCTCCCAAGGAAGAACACCTTGTGGAATTCTCTTGATCAGTCAATATCCTAACACAGTCAGTACTTAGTGATCTTATTAGAAATGACCAGAAAAATGGCACTTGATCCCAATCATAGACTGGTTGCCCCAACTAAGAATATGGTTAAGGGCAATCAGCTATGGGCACTGGGACAGCCAAGAACTTTTTTTGTTGAAAATCGCAGCAAATGAGACAATCTTCCTATTCTTCTTGGTGGGAGCTCACTTACCCCATTACCCATTCATTCACTCAACTGCAAAACCTTTATGAGCATTTATACTCTGTGTTGTCAGTGCCAACCAGACGCAGACACTGGACACACAATTAAGAGACCGTTGTATCAACAAAGTAGAGTCGGATGTCAGTGGCTGGAAAGCTTAAACATTGTTGGACCTGGAAATGGTAGATGATTGAAATCAGTGCAGGTTCTCTGGAGAATATGAATATTCTCCAAAGAATATGTTTCTTTTTGTTGAATCATGGGCAAAGTTCACAAATTCAGAAAGACCAAAACTTCAACTTCACTCTTTTTATATTTTTCAACCTTTTCACATGTCTGACTCCCTGTAAAGCATCGGGAAGGCCAGCTTCAGGTCTGTGCCCTTGATACTCTGTTGGTGGTGATGCTAGGGGTTGGAATAGACTTGATGGGAGTGAGTCTGATTTTCTTTTTGCTTGAGTGGTGATGAAATTAATAAAAGGAAGAAGGAAGAATCAGAGCGCAGGAAGGGAGAAGAAAGCTGTAGAATGAGAGAAGGCTTTGTGGAGGAGACGGTGCGTGCAAGATTTAAAATAATGAACTGGATTTTATGCTGTGTACCAGAGGGCATTCTGTCTTGTGCAAACTCACACTGAAAGTCTAGAGCAGAAGTTGAAGTCTAGAGTAGAAAGTGTGAGTGAAGAGGACAAAGCAGGGTACGGTCTGGTGAGACATGTGGGTATGAGAGCAGCAACCGGGAAGAAGGAGACCATACATGCAAGTGTCCACAGGGGAAGGTTAGTATGATCAATGAAAGAAACATTAGATAGAGTGGCCAATGCCCAAGTTTGCCTTGGACTAGAACTTTACTGGGTCTTGGGACTTTTGATGCTAAATCAGAAATGTTCCCAGCAAACTGGAACCAACCAGTCCTTGGGTACCTAGACAGAGCATCTTCAAAAAGACGCCCCACCCCCCAACCCCCCACTGAATTCCAACCCAGCACTTCCATAAGGGAATGCAAGCTGGCACCACCATATCTCCTGAATTCTCAAGAGAAGCTGAATATCCACAATTTCATGGGGAAATCTCCTGGGTTTTAAATGGTGACAACAAATTCAATTAAAAAACAATACAAAATAAAAAAAACACTGTGCAGGCCAAACATAGCATTTCTGTGGGTTGTGTGAGACTACTCATTTGAGGTTCTCTGGGAAAAGTGACATTAGTAAAACCTCCCACCTCCCAACCTGCTCCTGCCTGAGGCCCCTAAAATGCATGTTCCGCCGATTTTCATTACACAGAGTGACTTCAGTGATCAATCGTTTGGTTTTTAATTTGATGTTCTTAACCAGATTTAGATGCTGGGCACAGAATGCAATAGATCAAAGCTAGGATGAATAGTGGTAATAGAGACACCCATTCAATTTTTTTTTTGAAAGATGAAATTAGTGCTCAATGGCTTGTTCTTCTTCAAACCTGAGAAGCTGTGTAGTGAGGATGATAAAGGAGAATGTGTATCACAAATATCAGTCTTACTTATTAGTTGAGGCCCATTTATTATGGATATCAGGACAATTCCCTCAGTACAGTCAAGTTGAGAAAGGAAGGTTTGTGAGGAACTGGGAGGCTCACAGGGGGCCCTGTGTGGAGATGTTGAAAGGTAGACACTTAACACAATGGTCAGGATGATTCAATAATAACCCCAGCTTTTCCTGCTTTGCAAGGCTGTGTGACAATGTGAAAACCACCACACCTCTCTGGTCTGTCTGAGCTTTGAGGAGGTTGATTTGCAGGCAGCTCCTCATCAACTCTTTAATTCTAATCTTTGAATTTGATTAGACTTTTTGCTGGGATTTCTCTAGGTCTGTCAGGATAAAAGAGTCAGCAGGAGTTTGAAAGAACAAATCAGCCCAGACAACTGTGGCAGCTGTTTCTTTCCTGGATGGAATTAATAGATATGGGGCTATAGTAAGGTGATCTGCTATCTTTGAGCCACCAGCCCAGTCCTCTGGATGGCATTTCTCATGGTATCATTTGCTTTTTATTTTTAAATTGAGTTTAGATCAGAACATAGGAGTGGAGGCTAGGTACAGGAGGAAAGCATCGAAAGCAGGGACTGTGTGGCTAGGAAGCTTTCCTCTACAAGAGAGGGGTGGGTGGGCAAGTGGGGGGTGGTGGGGAACCTGCATTCATTCCCAGCCGCAGTGTCACCTTCAGTAATGATGATGGGTAGAGGGAGTCAGCAGGCAACTAATGCAGACTGCAGAGAATGGTAATTGGAAGGTGTTGCTACTATCCCATAAGACAGAGAAGTGGGGCAAATGGGAATTTTAAAGGAGGAGGTGAATGGAGGGAGGGAAAGAAAAAAAAAAAAAAAAAACCCAACAAAATAAAGGCAGTATGATGTCATTTGGAAAATTGCAAACCAATAAATCAATGAGGTATCATTCCCAGAGCAGAAAGAAGAAGCTGCCAGAGAAGGAGCCGGCTTGCCGGGGCACTGGGGGCTGGCAGGAAACAAAATGGACTAGCAGTGCAATGCCCTAGCTAAGGGGTCAGCTGGCATGGAGTCCCAGGAATGGACTTCCATTCTCCTCCAACTCCCTCCCCAAGCCATCTTTTTGCATGATCTACCTCAGAAGGAATGCTCTATCAAAAAGGGGTTTACGTGAGCTTGTTAATATGAGTCCTTGGAGTCAGCTTTTCTCAAATAGTTATTTCTGAGTTCAGCTTCATAGGATTCTTTTTCATCATTAGGATCAGTTTCATAAAAACCAGAGCATGACGATTCTGCCAGTTTTTACTGTTAATAGATGAAATAGTACTCCTGCTACAGAAATGAAGAGCAAGAACTTTGGGAAGCTTTCTTTAGTTCTCAATATCTTGTCAGCAAGATATTGAGGCTTGAAGGCAGCACAGTAGGGAGGTGTCTGCATGCTACCCAAGATTGAGGTCTAAAGCCCTTAACTTGGTGTTCAAAGCCCTTCTACTGTCTGTGGCCATCTCTCTTGGTCTCCCTCTAGAAATGTCTACTGTACCAAAACAAGTTGCTCACTTCCTATCTTCATCCTGTTCCAACACATAAAGGTGGGGCAGCAGTTTCTTAGCATATGTTCTATGCTCACTTCCTATCCTCATCCTGTTCCAACATATAAAGTTGGGACAGCAATTTCTCAGCATGTGTTCTATCACTCCCCCTCCCTTGCCCTAGCAGATATCATAATTGATCACTGCACTCTTTCCTGCTGAGCTAGGACTTGGCCTTAGACTCACTCCCTACACAGTTCTTTAGACAGTTACTACCAATCAATCACATTTGGCTTATAAAATGAAATGTGTTTTCTATTATAGATCTAAGATGTCCTTTACCATTCTTTGTGTGATCTCTCTCAATCTGTAGTTCCTCAAATTCCACATGCACTGTGAAGTTTTCCCTACTCACAAGTTTTCCCTACCCATAGTCTTCCATTGTATATATATATATATGGAGCTCTGGTAGCGTAGTGGTTACGAATCGGGCTGCGAACCTTAAGGACAGCGGTTCGAAACTACCTATATTTATAGATACACACACACCTATAGATCAAGGTTTCTCACCATCAGCATTTGTGACATTCTGCACTGGATCAATACTTTGTTATGGTGGATATCCTGTTTGTATGATATTTGGCAGCATCCTAGCCATTACCCAGTAGAGACCAGCAGCAATCCTCACCCACCCTCCCAGTACAACAACCATATATGTCTCACAATAACTAAACATTCACTATAGAGTCAGTTCTGATTCATGGCAACTCCATGTGCTTCAGAGTAAAACTTTGCCCTTTTGAGTTCTCAATGATTATGGTCTTTCTTAAGTAGATCGCCAGACCTTTCTTTAAGAACGAGGTTCCTCTGGGTGGATTAGAACACCCAATCTTTTGATTAACAACTGAACAAGTAGCCATTTGTTCCATCTAAAGACTCCAAAAATGTCTCCATGCATTGCTAAGTGTCCTCTGGAAACTGAAATTGCCCTCCGTTGAAAATCACTGTGATGACGAGATATATAGATAAATGATGATTATGATGTCAATTAAGATGGATGGATAGATGCATACATAGATTAATCCTACCTGACACAAGCTCCTTACACATAATATATGCTGAGTAAATATTTGCTAATTGATTGATTCATTGGCTGTGAGGGGTAAGGAATTATCTGGAAAAGGAAACAAAAAAACGTACCTCATGGGAATTAAGAATTCCACCATGAGTGCACCCTTGTTTTGGGTTAAATACTGGAGAGTTGAACTTGTAGAGATTTTCACGCAGTGGAGTTACCTTCACTCACACCCTCAGGTGCTGTTTTCAGACTCCAGTACCTGAATGTCCTGTGGACGATCAGATCAGTTGTAGCTTTGACAACTGGATCTATTTTTAGGAGACAGGGGTGCTAGGAGAGACCTGCCTGGTAAAGTTTAAACAAGCTATGAAAGATCTTTTTTTTGTTGTTCATTGTTCCTCACAAAAGAAGCCCAAGAGATAATCTCTGAAGAAATCCTTTTGTCCTCAAAGTAATCTTCCATCCTGAGCACTCTCTTGACTGGTTGTCTGTGAAGATGTGTGTCAGCCTGCCCTCTCCACTCCTTGAAACTTGGAGGCTTTGTGAAGGGGGAAAGAAAGGGTGAGAAGAGACAGCATCAATCACCATCTGCAGTGCAGCTCTTCAGGCCCACAGGGAGGTTGAAACCATCCTCCACAAGTCAACTGAAAGTGAACTCTACACTGCTATTGTTCAGTAAATGGGTCCTGATGACCCACAAAAGGGACCAAGGCTGAGGGTTTGCAGAAAGGTGTTTTGAGTGTCTATGATGTGCCAGGCTCTACACTGATACTTGGTACAAACCTCTCTTCATCCTCATAGCATCGTGCTGTTAAGTTGTTAAGGGCTGTTGAGTCAGCTCTGCCTCATAGTGATATGGTGTAGGGTTTCTGAGAATTGGCTAGTGATTTTTGAATCACCAGCTTTTCAATTAGCAGTCCAGTGTTTATCTTACAGCACAACACCAGGACTCTCACAGTATCCTTGAGCCAGCAATATTATCAGTCATTATTATTACTATTTAGGAGCTCTGGTAGCGTAGTGGTTACGAATTGGGCTGCGAACCGCAAGGTCAACAGTTCAAAACTACCAGCTGCTCCGCAGGAAAAAGATGAGGCATTCTGCTCCTGTAAAGATTTACAGCCTGGGAAACCCTGTACAGGGTCGCTATGAGTCGGAACCGACTCGACGGCACATAACAACAACAACAACAACAACATTACTATTAAAGTAGCTTGTCTAAAGTTCCAGAGCATGGCGAAGAGAGCTGGGATTTGATTCCAAGACTTTAGATGCCCAGTTCAGTGCCTTCCGGTCCAGATATTTCTCTAGAAAACGAGATATGTTTCCTGCTATGTGACATTGGTGTCCTACACAAAACCCTTTTCTGACTTTCACAGTCCCAAGCATTGCAGAAAATAAAGTAAGGGACGCTCAGTATCTGGGTGGTGCCAACTGCTAACATGCTCAACTGCTAAATGAAAGTTTGATGACTCAAGTTCACCAACTTTTCATTTGAGAAGCTCCTCAAAAGAATGCCCTCAAGGCTTACTTCCAAAAAATGAGCCATTGAAAACCTTATGGAGCACAGTTATACTCTGACATGCATGGGATCCCCCGGAGTCTGTCAAACTCAATGGTAACTGGTTGGTTATTCTTAGCTAACTCTAAATTGGTGAGAGACTCAAATGTTGCAAAGTATAATCATTAAGAGAGCTGCCATTGTCTAGTGATCTATCTGCCTATATCATCTAGCTAGTTAGCTCCATCCATCTACCCATCTACCATTTTTTTCACCCATCCATCCATCCCTCCCTCCATCTCCCTATAAATACAAGAAATGTCTAGAATGATATTTGCTAATATTTAAGATTAGTTCCCGGAGTGGGAGGTGAAATAGTACACATTTGTCTTCACTGTTATGATGCTCTGAGGTAGTGCTTAATTTTCATTCTGATGGGATTGTATCATATTTACAAAACAATGAAGGCTTCCCCCCATAAACACATAAAAACAAAAGCATTCTGTAATCAGGTTGAACTAGGCAATTTGTATGAGCTCTCTGCTTTAAGGATCTGACTGTTGTGAAACTGATTTAGAATAAACCATGGGCAGTGCTTGCCCACAGTGAGTGCTTGCTAGCTGCAGTCTGACACGTATTAGCTCCAAAGAAGTCCTGGTATGGCACTGTAGGATAAGCGCCAGACTGCTAACCACAAGGTTGGTGGCTGAAATCTACCAGGCCCTCCTTGGAAACCTAATACAGGGTCACTGTGAGTTAGAGCTGACTTGATAACACTCAACAACACTATCAGAGCCCTCTTTCATTTCTCTTCTTCCCTTACCACCACCCTATACAAAGTCTTTACAGATGGTGAAATAAAGGACTGAGCCAAGTACCCAAAACAGATTTAACACTTTAAATAGTAGTTGTTGTTAGGTGCCATTGAGTCAGTACCTATTCATAGCACCCCTATGCACAGGGGTGTGGCCCAACCTCACAATTGTTGTACATATTATTATTTAATTCCCTTTCATGATATGTTTTCCCATTGAAGACTGACCTTGACGTCATTTTGAGCCAGATGCAAATATTTGCTGTTCAGGATATTCCAACAAAGTTATACACCCTACTTATACTTCTGGCTTTGATTTGGGGCTCAGCCAAATGTGAACTGAGGACAATACCATGTTGTCCAGAGCTCAAGACAGACATTTCTGCATAGCCTTTCTGGAGATGTTCAGTAGGAAATTTGGAAGACTGTCATTGGTATCCGCTAAGAATAAGTCCACGTGTCTGAAAGTGTTCTTTTTGCAGTCACATTTGTGAACCGCCTCACTCACACCCCCATGGATGTAATTAGAAACATTTAGAAAAATTGTCTTCTGTTCTGTTAAAAGCTGGGGTGTCCTGGAAGCTTTTCAGGTCCTATAGACTGGGAGGACTTTAATCAGAGACAGGAGCTGTCAGGAGTAGGCTCCAGTTCATTCAGCTCTGTGAGACAGGGAGACAAACCCAATGAACTTGAAAACAATGGAAATCAATGCAGGACTAGAGTTCATATCCAAGTCTGTCAAAGGAGTGTCTGGTTCTGCCATGAAATAATCATGTAATGAGAAACACTTGCTGAGGAGTGATGGCACCACCGGAAATGAGGAAGAGTCAACACTGATGACATCATTTACACTTTCATAAACCAATGGCCGGGGTGGATTAACTAGTAAGCAAGGTAAACCCATGCTTACCTTGTTTACTGGGTACCTCAGCCCTGTCAAGGGCTGTATATTTGAAATGAGGTTTTGATACTGTACGGAGGTGCTGTGGCGTTGGAAGAGAAGACAGATGCCAGCCTTACATAGAAGCAGAATCTTTGAGATAGTAAAAATATTTGAAGTTGTTCCGTACAAATTAGTAAGTAAGCCCAAGTAAGTTCATGCTTAACTTGCTTATTGGGTAACTTGCCTCTGCCCATGCCCTAGAACAACTCCAGAGATCCTTGGAGACAGGCTTGTGTAGGAAGATAGGGGGATTTCTTCTTTGACCGAGAAGCTCTCCAAACACACCAGCCAGAATGAGCTTGGAAACCCCACTCACCAGCTTCCCTTTGCACTGAGAAGAAAGGCAGACTCTTGCTCACGATCCCCAAGCACCCACAGGACCTGGCTCCTGCCTGTCTGTCTGGCCTCATCTTGTGGGGCACCCTCATCATTCATGCTGTCTGCCTACACTGACCTTTCTCCAGCATCTCCAACATTCCAACCCAGTCCCAATTTGTAGTTACTGGTCACTTGTCCCAGAATCAACCAGCTAATTGCAAGATCGACATTTCCCATGCAATTTTCCACTCAGTATCAACTTTCAAAGTAGCCACCTCTTTCTGTCCTATCTAAAATAGCCCCCTTACTACTCCATCTCTGTATGATCACTTTGTAAAAATTTATTAGTAGCACTGATAACTGTCTGGAGTCCTAGTGTGGTGTTGTGGGTTAATATGCTGTGTACTGACTACAAAGTCACTCTGAATTATAAGGTTGGTGGTTCAAGCCTACCAGCTGCTCCTTGGAAACCCTATACAGGGTTGCTATGGGGTTGGAACAGACTTGACAGCATTTAGCAACAACTACATGACTATCTAAAATGATCTTACTAATGCATTCATTTATCATTGGCTATTCCCTGTCCATGTCCTTCCACCCAACTGAGATGTGAGCAAAAGACCATGTTCAGAGCAAAACCCATTGTCTTTAAGTTGATTTCGACTCATAATAACCCTATAATCCAGAACAGTAGAATGATCTCAAGAGGTTTCCAAGGCTGTAATCATTATGAAAACAGACTGCCACATCTTTCTCTCATAAAGCTCTGGTGGGTTCAAACCCTTGATCCTTTGGTTAGTAGCCAAGTACTTAACCACAGTGCCACCAGCTCTCCTTGTTCAGAGCAAAAGCCTTGTTAGTCTTATTCATGATTGTATCCCTGACACCAAGAATTATGCCTGGCACATAGTGGGTGCTCAAGACAGATCTGTAAAATGAATTACCTCACTCTTTCTGGATTGAATATAATTTTAGCGGGAGTATGGTTTTATGTAGAAGTCCTGGTGTGGTGCTGAAAGATAAGCACTGGACTGCTAACTTCAAGGTTGGCAGTTCAAACCCACCATCTACTTCTCATTAATGATATAAAGGGTTATTGTGAGTCTTGCCGTCTCCTTTGACAATAATAACAGTGGTTTTATGTAGAATGAAACTTCTTTCATTTCTGGTCTCTCCCAAAGTGAAAGTGGTCAACACATGACTCTTAACATTTCAGAGTTGTAAGGGTGTTTTGTAACAATCATTTCTTGTTGTTATTGTTAGGTGCTGTCAGTTGGTTAGGGCTCATAGTGAACCTGTATAAATAAGATTTCTGAGGCTATAAATCTTCATGGGAGCAGAAAGTCTTCTTCCATAGAGTGGCTGGTAGACTTGAAATGCAGACTTTGCTGTTAGCAGTCCAGTGCTGATCCTACAGTGTCATCACTGCTCCCAACAGTCTTTTGTTATTGCTACATGCCATGGAGGTGATTCCAACTCAAAATAACTCTATATAGGGTTTCCAGGGAGCAGCTGGTGGGTTTGAACCATCAACGTGTGGTTCTCAGTCCAGTGCTGATCCTACATGCCACACCAGGAGTCCATGAGTTAGAGGTAGGGAAATGCTCTAAACATTTCAGTACTCATCTAACAAAACATTTATTGAACCCATGTGATGTGGAGGGTCTGTTCTAAATTCTGGTGATACAGCAGTAAATAAATGGACACTGATCCCTACCCTGGAGTTCTGGTGTGGCGCTGTGGGTTAATACACTGGACTGCAAGCTCATTTGCACCTCAGAGTTGGCAGTTCAAACTCACGAGTTGTTCCTTGGAAGCTCTATACAGGGTTGCTATGAGTCAGAACCGACTCGCTGGCACTTAACAACAATAACAACAACCATAATTCCTATCCTGGAGTCCTGGTGTGGCACTGTAGGATAAATACTGGACAGCTAACTATAATGTTGACAGTTCAAACCCACCACCTGCCCCTCAGAAACCTTATACAGGATCGGTATGAGTTGGAACAGACTCAGTGCACTTAACAACAGCGTACCTGGCAGAACCAACAATGGTGACATGGGCATTGTGAATTCATTTAAAGAACACAGATTTTGGAATCAGAAAGACCTAGATTTAATCCCTGCCTGGACATACACCAAATAGCTGATTTAAACAAGTGCAAACCAAGCGTTTGACGTCCATGGATCTTGTCTGTAAAATGGGGATAGATGGACTCATGAGTTTGTAAGATGATTAATGTAGACTGCTTGGCTGGAGGAATGAATGCGTGAACTTTGCATGTCTTCCACATCCCCTTGTGATTCAAAGTTCCATAGTGTGCTTTGGAAGATTTAAAGTGACTTCACAATAGACCACCACATGCGGAGGATCCAACCAAGATTAGAAAGTGCTGTTTAGAAGGAAGAGTGTGTGTGTGACGAATTAGTGCTCTTCGTAAGCTGTGATTCAAAGCAGACTTGTTATCCCTCCCATTCTGCTCCTTGTCAGTAAGGATCGTTCTCTAAAGAGACATTGTTCCTGCGTTCTGGCTCTGACTGGTGCTCAAGAGCTGACTCATCATTGATGCCCACAGTGCCAGGCAGGGGCACACATGAGAGTCACTATGTTGTACAGATGGTGTACATGCCAGGGTGCTTGCAGCATACACAACAGCCTAGTGGACCTCTCAGATATGGAGTGGATCACCCAAGCTCCCCAGGTCCCTGGCCATGAAGAAATGTCTCCATGAAGGAAGATAATGCCAGTTAAGCAAGGACATGTGTCTGCTAAAGCCAAACAGCTCAAGAACTAAGTTTCTGATCAAGACAATTTATTTCATGCCTTTAAATGAGTTGTACACCTTTGCCACTTTTCCTACCTGCCAGCAATCGTCCCCTAATAAAAGAAATCTCCCAGCATGCTCTGCTCCAAGAGGCACACACTTGAGTTACTAAACAGACAGATTTGGGGCATGGTCAATAGCCAATGGCATGTTCAGAGTCGAAGGGCACTTAGCTGTTTTTCCCAAGCTGAGATTGGCAGGACTTGATGTGTCCATAGGCAGTCCTAGGTGGGCAGTCCTCACTTCCAACAGAGGTCAGGAATTGGAATCGTCTAATCCACACATAGTGGAGTCTTGGTGTAATGCTGTGATAAGCACTAGACTAAAACCTCAAGGTCAGTGGTTCGAACCCACCAGCCACTCCTTGGAAAACGTATACAGGGTTGCTATGAGTTGGAACCAACTCAACAACACAACACCATGTGCTTTACACAAATTAATGAATTTAATCCTCATCCAAACCACATGAAATAGGGAATATTTTATCCCCTTTGTCAAATGAGGAAACTGAGGCACAAGACAACTTACCCAACTAGTGATAGGTTCATATGGGATTTAAACTCATGTAGTCTTGCTCCTAGGCTTCTACTTTTGTCCTCTCTACCCTGGCAGAACCAGATATTAGCTCTTTGGAGGGCAACCTTACTTGCCCTGTTCACTGCTGTATATGACACCTTAGCACTTGGTTGTTACTAAGATAGAATGCACAACTTAGCTCCCCTGGAAGAGTGCTCCAAATCACAACTCTAGGATGTTTGACAAAGCTCTAACGCAAGATGAGCGGGCTTTAGAGTCCTTGTGTTTTCTGACCCCATAGCCTCCTACCTCCAGTTCTGGATTCCCCATGTAGACAGCACCATTTCCATCCAAGAATAAAATCTGTTATATAACCATATGGCATGTAGGGGAGGTGGTAGTGGTGGCGGTGGTGGTGGTG
>NW_006408589.1:9681783-9685224 GCF_000296735.1 Chrysochloris asiatica | reverse complement strand
ATGTAGGGGAGGTGGTAGTGGTGGCGGTGGTGGTGGTGGTGGTGGGGGTGTGTGTGTGTGTGTGGGGGGGGGGTAATGAAGAATTTGGCCACTCTCAGGAAATGGAAGGCTAACAGGAAGAACTTTTCATCTCCCTGTGAGCTTTACTCGGCAGGCAAACTTTACTTCATCTCCTTTCCTTGGTGCTTTCTATATTTTATTTTCGTCATGAACATTATTTGAAGTTACTATAGCAACGTGTCACCAGCTGGTATCGCATAGTAATGTTGGCATTTAGGTAGCAAGCTTCCGAAGTTGGCTGTTTCCCTTCCTCTGTGACTCCATCATCTCCCCTAATCTCAGGTGAGTAGGGGGACATCTCGGCAGAAACCATGCCCCTCTCCTTGATGTTGTTTGCTCTCCAGGGGAGAACAAACTGAAAGCCTCTTTTTGATTCACTCAGTATACTGCAGAGGTCTGGATTGTATGAGTAGGTGTGTTTGCATTCTAGATGGTGAAATGGATACATTTAAATTCAATCCTGTGCCCCAGAACTATTGGTATCATCTTCATCAACTGCATCGTCATTATTATTATGATGATTCTGAATCTTTTATTCAAGGAGTGAAATGATTTGGGGAAGGCTACCCTCCTGATCACACTCACCTAGTACCCCAGTGAATTCATCTGAGTCACACAGTCTGGGGCTCCTAATCTCATACCATCACAATTTCAGAGACCCTGACTGTTTTCCTTTAGAGCTTCAGCTCTCTCCCAGATATGCCAGACTTCCTTTTCCATACTGATGGGCTGAATTAATGAAGAAGATTGATCTTTGAGGATCGCTGAAGAGTGTTCCATGTGGCAAATAAGCTCTTGCCACTCAAGGTGTTAAGTAGCCCCTCATCAGCCAAGTGCCTCTGATGATTGCACTTATTTTTGCATTTGACCTAATTTCAAATTGGGTCTCTTCAGGCTGAGATTCATTAGCTACATTTTCAACTACCCCGAATGGAACCGAGGTGACTTTGCCTGGCTTGTGCCCCACGTCTCAGATATGAGCTTCTCTATAGAATTCATATACAGGTCCCCCTGGTAGTCTCTGGTTTAAAAAGCAATTTCTCATGCAGGCATCTGGCATGCTGCTTGGGTATAGATGAGTGCTTGCCTCATGCCTCGGTAGTAAACATACGTTGGTTCATAAATTTTTTTTTCTGGCTTGGGAAGAGGGTCCCTCCACATCTCTGCTCCCCATGCAGTATTCAGAAGGCTTTTCCTTGTTGCTGGCAGGGATGGGAGTTGGAGCCACTACACTATAAAGTTTGATCAGTGTCCACGTCAGGAGTATCGCAGTTGCTAGGGCAAATATGTTCTGATCGTCACCTCCACCGCCAATTCCTCTCTCCCTTTCTAAAAACTGAAAACAAGGTGGATGTGGAAGTAATTTCTCAAACTAATGAAGGGGAGGGGCTAGAAAGCTGAGGTGGCTTGCCATTTTGAAGGCATGACAGAGAAACATAATGCTTTTCTATCATTCTATCATTGTGTGACAGAGAAGGTTGGTTTTGTTTGGTTCATTTGAAATTTTAACGACAGAGAAACCTTTTCCACATAGGAACCTGCTGCTGGTGCTCAGCCCATTTTACGTATCAATTAGTCTCATCCTGTGGTTTCTGACAGATTCTATGCCAAAGAGGACTCGACACCATGGCAGGAAAGAAATGATGCTTTGGCTCTGAAGTGAAACACTGTCATTTTGCATTAACAGTCATATGTAGGTAACTTGTCCAAACTTTAGTCACATTGCACTACACATCGAACTAAAAGGCACCCAGCTGGGTTTTCTAAGTGGTAGTGAGAATGAAGATATTAACAAGCTGGTGAAAGTAATTTGCATTGATCTGTGAACTATAACACACTGACCAACCCCTTATAAAAAGATAATGGTTTCTTTCAGAAAATGCTCACTCTCTCTAAATAGGAACAAGAAGCACCCTCCCCATTCCCTCTTTTTTTTTTTTTTTTTCTTTTAAAATGAAGCATAGAAGTTTCTTTCAACAAGGTTTAGGACAATATGCAGGTTTTCAAGATAATACTAGGCAACTTGAGCTTTGAGGTCTGTTTTTTGCTCTCCCCGCTTTCAAATTCAAATCAAGCCATTGGAAATAACAAACATCTTATATCTATGCATTTGGGGCATCCTGCAGTTCTGACAATGGTGAATTTTCCAACACACACACAGGCTCGCAATCCCAGAACTCATTTAAGCCAGAGCTTTAAAAAGTAAACTATTTCAAAGAGACAATTGCATTTTCCCTCAGAAGCTCATCGATCACACACACACAAAATCAAAGCTACACAAATCTCTTACCTGGAAGCAGTGGAATTACCTGCAGAAGATGCTCCCCCTTCCTTGCAAGCCAAGCTAGGCTTTGACCAGCAGCAGAATTACTCCAAGGAAAGGAAGAATAAGTCCTTTAGGTTGTAATTTTCACTGTTTATATGCAAGAAGTGTAGTGGGTCTGCTCACGTAGGAATAAATAAAAAACCGAACAAACTGCACAGCCTCTACTATGTGAAAAGAAAAGACCTCTAGTGGCAACAGGAGGAATTTTTTTTAAGGAAGGGAGAGAAGAGATGGAATGGAGGAGCAGAGGGGACACAGGAGTCCTGAAACACCCCACCCCCATCTCTCCCGTCAAAGTCTCAGATTTCTCTTCTGTGCATTCTGCCTGGCTGGAGGTATAAAGAAAAAGAAAGATGAGTTCTTGGTTTAAGTGGAACCTTGTTAAGTTAGCTGTGTTTGTTAGTGTTATTTCTGGTTTGAAAAGGACAGATTTCACCAACTCCACTCCCTGGCGGAGTGGATTTTTATGTGCTGGATCTACAAGGAGGTTGTCTCAGTGTAGACACTGGAGGTCTCATCAACAAAGTATTTTTGACTGTTGAGTGTTTTTGACTGAAGAGTCCCAGTGTTATGTTCTGTACCACCTTTGTATGTTTTCTGAACATCCATACTGTGACATGTGGTGGCCTGGGCAGGTAGTTGTACATGGCCTGGGGCTTAGAAGGGTCCTGTGCACAGTTTAATGTTCTGTTGTCTTTGACTGCAAGTTCTGAATATTTAGCACAAACCCTGCATTTTCATTTTGTACTGGGCCCCACCAATTGCATAGTCTGTCTTGTTGACAGGGAAAGAATGCATGCTCCCTAGCTCCCTAATTTAGAAGCAAGGAAGAGCCCAGATCTTTGGGACTCACTTTAAGGAAAGTACATGTGAGGAACATTCCCTTCCCCAATGGACATCTGTGCAGAAATGCACCCTGGAGTCACCTGAGTTCATCCCCCTCCATTGTAACTAAACTGAAATCTTGTGACCTGGGGTCTGGGTGTTCCTATATCTTAAAGCATTTTAACGAAGGCAGTCGTTTATAATGCCATTTTTTTTGGAGGGGGGGGGGG
>NW_006408589.1:9646176-9681304 GCF_000296735.1 Chrysochloris asiatica | reverse complement strand
AAGCAGCTGAACACTTTAACTCTTTGTATCACCTGGGAGTTTCCAGAGTAGGTCTCAGACACTAGCACAAAGAGAAAACAGACTCTGATAGACTTTACCTACTGCTCCCTCCTAGAATCTGGGAGGGAATTAGCAGAAAATGGTGTGGTAAGGTCTTCAGGCTTAAAAAAGGTTGTGGGTCTTGCTTCGGTAATTCCACAGATTCTTGCAGACCCACTTCCTCTTTAAATCCTGGATTGAAGTCCCTCAAGTCTGCATTTCTCTGACACTTAGTCTGGGTTACAAAGCAAGGGTCTTGTACTTTGTTTCCTCCTGGATGTGAATCTTGCCTTCCCAGATACATCATACTCCTGAAGAGCAAGGCCAATTACTTTTATTCTTTTCCTCTACCACTGCCCTTAGCATGTATTGGACTCTGGTATATGCTGGGTTGTCTCTGGCTGACTCCTAGTGGATCAACAACTAATACTTCTACACAGAACTTGAACACACTTCAGGGTGCTATAGAGAAAACAGTTCAACAGTTCCTTAAAAAGTTGAATATAGAAGTACCATGTTGTTGTTGTTGTTAAGTGCCGTTGAGTTGGTTCCTATTCATAGGGTTTCTGAGGAGCTTGAACCCGCCAACCTTACAGCTAAAATCGACTTTGCAGTCTAGCACATTAACCCACAGCACCTCACCAGCACTCCATATGACCCAGCAATTCTACTCCTGGGTATGAAGTTGTCAAAGACTTCATTTTGCATGGATCCCCATCTAACATTGATGCCAACAGCAGCCAAGAAATCAAATGATGTATTGCATTAGGGAAATCTGCTGCACAATTCCTCTTTAAACTTTCAAGAGCAAAGATACCAGTTTGAAGACTAAGGTGCACTTGACCCAAGCCATGGTATTTTCAAATGTAAAAGTTGAACAATGAATAAGTAAAACTGTAGAAGAATTGATGCATTTGAGTTATGGTGTTAGAGAAGAATATTAAAGGTATCATGGACTGCCAGAATAACAAACAAATCTGTCTTGAAAGAAGTACAGTCAGGATGCTCCTTAGAAGCCAGAATGGTAAGACTTAATGTCTCATACTTCAGACAAGTTATCAGGTGGAACCAGTCCTTAGAGTAGGACATCATGCTAGGTAAAGTGGAGGCTCAGTGAAAAAAGGACATAGTGGTTACGAATCGGGCTGCGAACCTTAAGGTCAGCGGTTCGAAACTACCAGCTGCTCCGCGGGAGAAAGATGAGGCTTTCTACTCCCGTAAAGATTTATACCCTCGGAAACCCTGTACAGGGTCGCTATGGGTCGGACCCGACTTGATGGCACTTAACAACAACAACAACAACCTCAATGAAATGGATTGGCACAGTGGCATTCACAAGGGGCTCATGTGTAACGACATTTGTGAGGATGGTACAGGACTGGGAAATGTTTTATTCTGTTGTGCACAGAGTTTCTGTGAATCCAAAACAACACAATGACACCTAACAGCAACAACAACATAAGACCCGATGATCCCACTCCTAGATATGAATGTAAGTCAGAATGTTTTGTTACTAGGGCTGTAATTCATACATGCACATGTTTATTTTGTCATTTGTCCTAGACAAAATGTGGTTAAGCATGTCTCTGTGAGCAGTGGATGACTGCAAACAAGTTCTCTCAGTAATGCACTTGTTTGAGTCTCATTAGGATGCCTTCAACAAAAGGGCCAGTTAAAACAATGCCTTCTGACAGATTCAAGGCACAGAGGTCAGCTCAGATGGTTGTGATGATTGTCTTGTTTTCAAACTTTGTATTGTAAATTGAGTGAAGGTATACAGAGCAGACCTTCGGTGTTACATTCAACAAATCGTATACACTTTGCTTCATTGCAATGATTGCAGTCCCCTCCATGTACCATTACCTAACAGCTTTATTCACTTTAATACTTACATTCCTCCTTGTGTCTTTTGTTACAGTCATCTTTCCTCTGCCAACCTCCTTCTTGTGTATTGCCTGGTCCATCACCCATGTTAACATGTGTCTACCCCTCTGGTCCATGAATAATTTTCCTTATCCCACTCCTCCTCCCCCTCTAGACATCATAGAATGTTTCTTTTGGTGATTGTGGTTTGGAATTCCACAGAGGTTATCTTGATAGATTTTCTTGAAGAGCACTAGGTGATAACAGGGATTTTTTGTGAAAAAGTTTTAAGAAAATTGTAAGATACATTGGTGAGAACAAGACCAGAAAATGTGTGCTGGGGAGTTTTGTCGCATCATGACAATGCACGTGCTTATTCTTTGATGGTAGCAAGGGCTGTCCTAGGAGTCTTTAATCTGAAACCCTTAACCCACCCACCCCACTTCTGTGATCATACCTGGTTCAGACTTCTTTTTGTTCCCAAACACCAAGAACATTTGAGAGGAACATGATTTGAATCCCTCAAGGACGCTAAAACTGCCATTTTGCTGTGGTATAAATCAAAGAGCACAGAATTCTTTGTGGAAAGGTTAGAAAAATGGAAACACCACCTTCAGAAGTTGTATAGACCTAGACGGAGGATATGTGGAGAAACAATAGCTTCACATTTTGATTTATTTATTTATGTATTTATTTATGTATTTATTAATGATAAAGCTTCTATGATTTTTGTAGCAGAATTTTGCTGTTGTTAGGTGCTGTCCAGTTGGCTCTGACTCATAGGAACCCTGTGTACAACAGAATAAAACACTGCCCAGTCCTGTGCCATCCTCTCTATTGTTGTTATGCTTGAGCCCATCGCTGCTGCCACTTTTTTTTACTTACCCTTATATATACTCTGAGCAAGGGAATGCTGGGACATAAACCGAGGCCTGTACAGCAATGAGCAGCACAGCACTGTTCACAATAGCTGAAAGATAGAGACAGCCTAAATGAGCTCTCAGCCTCAAGGTCATTGTGAACCACAAAGTCAAACTCACCAGCCACTCCTTGGAAACCCTATCTAGGGTTGTTATGAGTTTGAACCAATGGCACGTAACAACAACAGCAGTTATATATACAATGGAATATTATCCTGTCATAAAGAGAAATGAAGTCCTGATACTCCTACATAAATGAATCTCGAGAACATTATGCTGAAGGAAATAAGTCAGTCACAATAGAACAATGCTGTATGATCCCACTTAGATGAGATGAATGTCTAGAGACCAAAGATTATTCATGGTTCCTGGGATGGAAGGGTCATCATTACTTAGGGGCACTGAGTTTCTGTTAAGGGTGATCGAATCATTTGGATAAAGGACAGTGATGATGATGTCACAACATTGTGAATATAGTCAACGTCGCTGAGTTGTACATGCAAAAAATGTACCATTACCAAGTGTCTTATATTTGTTGTTGGTAAGTGTTGTCAAATGGGTTCTGACCCATAGAAACCCTGTGTGGGGTTTCTCAAGAGCATCTGATGGGTTTGAACCACCAACCTTGTGGTGAGCAGTCTAGTGCTTTTCCTACAGTGCCACACCAGGATGCCTATAAAAAAAAAATGTATATATGTATATATATATTTGTCAAAATGAAGGGAAAGCTGTTAAGGGAGGCATTTTATTCTTTTGAAACTCTTCAGAAGATAGCTATATGATAAATTATTAGTCCCATTTTATAGATGTCACAGCTGGGGCTTAGACATGTTAAACGATTGATCAGGAAAGGAGACTCTCTTCGGGATCTTGAGGTAGGACAAATATCCTGATGCCTAGCACTACGCTTGTGTCCCATCCCACAAGCAGCAGGGGAGGTAAAGGTTTCTCATCTTTTTTCCCCAACTGGCTGTGAGCCTGAGGAAATACTATATTGGGTCTTACTTTCTGCAATTGTAGCTTCTATTATAGTCCCAGGCATGTAGAAAGATCTTAGTAAATAGTTTTTGGGTGAATGAACCATAAGGAGACAATTCCTCATAGGGAAATTTCCCCATGCTGATCTGAGGAGAGATTTCCCCATCCCTGGGTGGGGATAGTGAAGTTTTCTAGACTTACTTGGGATGGTTGGGTGTGTTTCAGGTTAAAGTCAAGGAACTGAATCCTGTGGTCCCTGATCTAAAATGTCATGGAATTTGTTCTTTATTTCTTGCAGAGCCACTTTGTGGCATGTATGACAGCTATATTAAATCAGATGGGCGACCAGCACTATTGTTCCTATATCGAGACCTTCCAGACCAGCTATGAACTTGTGGTGAGTCTGATGCACTCTGGGTTTTTAGGAGGGCTCTAATCAATTCCCATAAGGAATTTCATATATGTGTGTCAACATGCAGAAACATGTCAGTTTCATTGCCATCTAGATTTGCAAATCTCACTTCTAGAATGTCCCTTCAATCCATATCAGAGATAGTCTTAGATGTCTAGAATGTAATCTCTCAACAAATATTTGTTACTGAATCATGGGTGTTTAGAGACTTAAGAGCATGAGTGTTGGACTCACACAATCTATGGTTTGAATCTAGGATTTGTCACTGACCTGCTGCATGACCATGAGTAGGTTAATCTCTCTTCAGTTTCCTCATCTGTAAGGTGGGAATGATGTCATTTATGCTGCACAATTGCTAAAGGTTAAATGAGAACACAGAGCCTGTCACCTATTAAGTGCCAAGTGAAAGATGCCTAATGTATATTAAAATATATAATAGTATAATGCATTGTTGAGGTGTTGTTGTTAGGTATCATTGACTTGGTACCACCTCATAGTGACCGTATACACAACAGAACGAATATAGTATAATACAGGACAATACGATGCCAGGCCCTCCAATGCAGTACAGTACAGTTTGATATAGAGAGGAAGTTGGGTGTTGGATGGGAAAAGTTGTCTCTGTTAACTCCTTCTTTTCCTAGCCTCTGAGAACTTGTCTGTTCCTGGACTGTTGCCTGTGGCCTTTGGGTTCAGATTATTTCATCCAAACGGAGCCCATCCCAGGTTGTCCCTGGGGTATAGCCAATACTTTGCCCTCAATATGGTCAGCCATTGATCATTCTGTTTCCAGCCTTTATCGTGGTCTCCTTCCTACTAACAGATTCAGGAGTCCTGCTCCCAGGGGCTAACTCTTATTGGTGGGACTAAAGGCACCAGAGTTGGGCCAGCCTGAGAGAGTGGCTCCTAAAAAAAGGTGGGGGGGGTCGCTAGGCAGCCAGTATCCCACAGCATCTTTTCAGCATGTGATGGTCTCTCCATTGACAGGATTGACAAGACAATAAAGCTATTTTTGGAGATACAAAAAATAAATAAACAGAAGGTTTGGGACAATATGCAAACTTTCTCAGGTGACATCAAAGATGAAGAATAATGTCACCATCATCATTAAGAACTTACAGAGTTCATGCAGTGGGCCAAGCTCTAGGCTGAGCATCATAGGTGTTTGTTAGCTACTGTTGAGTTGGCCCCTGACTCATAGCAACCACATGCCCAACACAACAAAATGCTTCCTGGTGCTGTGGCAACCCATGATTGGTTATGAACCAGACTATTGTGATCTGTAGGATTCTCATTGGCTGATTTTTAGAAGCAGATTGCCAGGCCTTTCTTTCTGCTTCATATTAGTCTAGAAGTTCCACTGGTACCTGCTCAGCATCATAGCAACACATAAGCCTCCACTGACAGATGGGCAGTAGCTTTGCATGAATTGGGAATCAAACCCTGATCTCCCACATGGAAGGCAAGAATTCTACCACTGAGCCACCGATGAACTCTGAATATCTTGTAGATGCTACCCATGCAATCCTCACAGAAACCCTGCAAAGTCGACAGTGTTCCTATTCTGCTGATGCAGAAACTAGGACATAAAGCATTGAGGTAATTTTCCCTAGAAGCAAAGATTATTGGAAGGGAACCAATCCCATTTCCAGAACTTTGAAATTTAGGTTAAAGCAGTGATTTTCAAATTATGTTCCTCCCAGCTTCACTATCGTCTGTCATAAACACACACACTTTAGCCAGAACTCTCTGCATTTCATCTATCAGATTCCAGGTAAGATTTCTTTTCAACAAAGGATTCTGCTGTTAAAATCATTTGAAAACCACTGGCTTAAAGAAAGAACTCTGAAAGGGTTTAAAATTGTACCTGAAGAATATAGGTGGGAAGGTTTTACTTTCTGCAGTCCAGGAGGATCCCAGTTCCAGTGGTTCTGGTCTTTGCTGCCTGGGTTTGCCTCAGAACTCATGTTCTTCAAGGATGAAGAATGAGTGTGGTCCACTGCAAAGTCTGATGGGGCATTCTGAAGCCTGCTTTGAAACTCTTTCCAAAGGGGAGGAAAAAGTCCTTTTGTAGTGCTTCCTCTAATCTGCTCATGTGCGTGTGTGTGACGTATGAATAAGCTGTATTTACAGTACTGCTAATTAGATGTTCATCTTAATAATAGTTTGTTTGCTCAGTGACCTGAGATGCTTTCATATAGTGGAGGTTATTTCCATCTCAAATACATATTTGGGAAGATGATTTTAAAATTGTCACATCAGTGAGTGAATGCATTTACTTCTTTACTCCCAAAGACAGAATTAACAGTGCTTTATTTTGAGAGCATTTTCACATTCCATATTCATGTTCCACTCGTATTGTGAAAGTCTCCCAGAAGCCACATTTTAGCTGTCCTTTGAAATCCAGTGTTGTTGGTTCTCGTTGGATTTACTTGATGAAAAGCTGGGCCTCTGCCTTTTCTTCTCCCGCTGCCCAAATATAATAAATAAAACAGAGCACCTACAAGATGTGGGCACTTCCAGTGAGTTTCCATGAAACAAAATGATGGGTATATTTTTGCTTTGCCATTACAGGACTTCTTGATGGAGACGTTCATCATGTTCAAGGACCTCATTGGGAAGAACGTGTACCCGATAGATTGGATGGCGATGAGCATGGTCCAGAACAGGTGAGCTCTCTCCTACTTCCCAAGGACCACCTCACACTCACAGTCCCTGTGGGGCAGGCGATAGCTTCTGCATGGTGCAAGTAAAAGCAGCTCTGGTGCCACAGTGGTTTCAGGGCTGGGCTGCTAACGGAAACGTCAGCAGTTCGAACCCACAGCCATTTCCTAGGAGAAAGGTGAGGCTATCTGCTTCCATAAAGATTTATAGACTTAGAAATCCTGTGAAGCAGTTCTGCTCTGTCCTGTGTGGTCACTGTGAGTTGGAATTAATTCAATGGCTATGAATTTGGTTTGAGATTTGGACCCCAGGGAACTTCTTATCAACATTGAATCATCTTCGTTCTATTATTATTTTACCTCTCTTGCCTTTTATATACTGAACTGACTTCTCAGAAAGCCCTTTCCACCATCTTCATTCTTCAAAGTCAAACACCAATTCAAACATGAAATGTTACATTTTCTCCTAAATTTTTAAGGAGGAAGAGCTTAGAGCAGCATTGTTAAAAATATAATCTGAGCAATGCAAAGCCATTACTCTAGTATTCAATATATGAAGAGACTTCAAAAAGTTTGTGGAAAAAAATCCGTTATCATTTCATTCCATTTTCTTATGAACTTTTTAAAGCCCCCTCGTGTGTGTGTGTGTGTGTGTGTGTGTGTGTTCAAAGAAATGATGGTAAAGTAAGTTAGGGAGCATTGAATTAAATTGCTTTGAACTGGTTTCTATACTGCAGGATGGCTCAGAGTTTTTAATATGCTAATGTGAACCTTTAAGGAAAGGATTTAGGAAACAGTGTTTCAAAGATTTACTTGCCTATAGAACCATTTGGGGGTACATGTTGGTGTATATATGTATGCAATCCCAATTGCATTTCAAAGAACCCTAGTGACTTATTGGTTAAAGTGCTGAGCTGCTCATCAAAAAGGTTGCGGTCAGGTTTAGGCATGGCTGTATCTAGGTGCTCAGATGGAACCTGTGTCTCTGTTGACTTCATTCTTGGGGAGAGGCTCCTTTTGTGTTGGGAAAAGTGGGCTCCAGAAATTCTAGAAATGTATCTTGTAAAACTAGCAATCCCAATAGCAAGAAAGAGCCTCTTCAATCCGTCCGTCAAAAGTCCCCTGGTTATTTTCCAAAGGTCTCGTGAAAGCTACATGCTCATCCATTAGCTTCTGTGACCAGTAAAATGAAGTATGCTGTTTTAATCAGGCTTGGGTCACATGACCTACTTTTGGATCTGGGGGAATGTGATCAGTTCTACACAAACCACAAAATCTGGTTTGATTTTGACGTATGAGAGAGCAGTTCTCTGAAGGGAAATCCAAGAATTGTTATCAGAAGTAAGAATAGATGATGAACAGACAAATGCACAGATATTCACCAAGGATATTAGGGCAGGGCAAGTGATGAGCTATAGACTGTCATCCGGGAGGAGCCTGGGCTAACCTGCAGGGAGTGCTGTGTAGACAGACAAGTCCCTCCTGAGATTCCAGCTAGCTACAGACTTTAGTCATTTGGGATACAGGCCTCCAGAGATAACACAGTAATCATTGTTTCTTCATACCTCGAAAATTAGAATATAATTTTATAAGAGACCTAAGAAAATGGAGTTGTTTCTTAGATAAAAATATTTGTAACTCTTAAGGGCCTGCTAAGTACTAAAGTCTCTACATTTAAGAAAAGTTAGGTTCTTAGATACACAGCTGTCAGACTTCTACATTATATCTTAATTCATCTTCTCTTGGAGCCTCAGTTTCCTGACCTGTAAAATGGGGGCTAATAATAGCTTCCATACCATGGGATTGTGTGTGTGTGTGTGGATAAAATTAGATTTTTTTTTTATTTTTATTTTTTACGATTGCAGCCCATAGTAACTTGAGAGAACTCAATAAGAACTGGTGTTACCATCATTAGGTGAATATAAGAAACTTAGCCTTGGAGAGGAGTAAAGCACATGCCTGATATCAACCAGGAGTCCTGGTGTGGCACAATATAGGATAAGCACTGCTGCCAGCCATAGGTCAGAGGTTCAAACCCACCAGCCACTCCTTGGAAACCCTATATAAGATCACTATAAGTAGAAACCAACTCGTCAGCACTTAACAACACTGCCAACCAGAGGAATCCCTTGATGATAAAAATGGTTAGCAGTTCTGCTGTTAACTGAAAGGTTGGGAGTTCAAATACCTGGCAGTCTCCTTCTTAAAAATCAATCACTGGTAATCTTGTGCAGCACAGTTCTACAGTGACACAAATGCAGTAGCCATGAGTCCGGGTCCATTCAGGGGCCACTGGTGCAAGTACTGTCAACCGGAAAAGAGAGTTCTTTTTCACATTGTAGAAACATAGCTGAATTTGTAGAATTCCCTTCATCTTCAGGTGATGATAAATCCCTGAGAGGTGCCAACAGTTTGTACTCTCAACAATAACTTGGTCAGTTTGAACCACAAGGTTGGCAGTTCAGACTTACCAGCTGCTCCTTGGAAACCCTATACAGGGTGGCTATGTGTCAAACCGCTTTGATGGCGCTTAACAACAACTAACTTATAATATGGTGGTTCAAAGTTAGCTAGCAGAACCATGGAAGAAAAGCCTGGATGCCTGCACTCATAAAGATTGTTGTTGTGTGCTGTTAAGTCATAAAGATTACAGCCAAGAAAACCCTACATGGCAGTTCTAATCTATGAGTCAGAATCAATTTAGTGACAACAGGTTTTTGGTTGTTGTTCAGTTCATGTATTTCCATTACATCTATGAAGCACTTGCTATTTTTTTCACTGTTTTTGCTTTTTGTGTGATATTGTAATGTTATTGTCATGTGCCATTGAGTTGGTTCTGACTCATAGTGACCCTATATAGGATTTCTGAGGAGTGATTGGTAAATTTGAACTACCGACTTTGTGGTTCAACCTCATCTTGTGGTCCAATGCATTATTCCACAGCACCACATTGTTGTTGTTGTTAGGTGCCATCAAGTCTATTCTGACCCATAGCGACCCTGTATAGGGTTTCCAAGGAGCTTGAACCTTGAATCTGGTGAGCTTGAACCACTGACCTTGCAGTTCGAATGACTTTGCAGTCTGATGCATTAGCCCACAATGCCACACCAGGACCACGTTAGGATTCTAATAATAGCTAAAATTTATTAGGAGTCCTGATGTAGCACTATAGCATAACAATGAACTGGTAACCACAGGGTCGGTATTTAAAGCCCACCAGTTGCTCCTTGGAAAGCTCTATACAGGGTCACTATGAGTCAGAACTGACTTGATACAATTTGATAACAATAATAATAAAACTTATTCAGCACCTTGATTCCTCACTGCTATAAATGCTTTGGACACCTAGTGTGGCACTGTAAGGTTAGCACTTGACTACTAACCACAATGTCTGCAGTTCAACCCTACCAGCTACTCCTTGGAAACCCTATACAGAATCACTATGAGTCAGAACCCACTGGATGGCACTTAGCAACAGTAACATAAATGCTTTATATGAATTTATTCATTTAATCCTTGCAACAATGTTACTATGTAATGTGGTATACTGCTGCTGCTGGTGCTATCAAGTCATTTCTGACTCATAGCAATCCTGTATAGAGTTTCAGAGGCTGTAAATCTACATGGGGTAAGAAAACGTCATCTTTCTGCCATGGAGCTGCTGGTGGATTCAAACAACTGACCTAGTGGTTAGCAACCTAACACGCAACTCACTACACCACCAGAGGAGTTCCTAGACCTAGTATAGTCTTCATTTTATATATAAGGAAACTGAGGTCCAGAATAAATAAAGAACTTGCTTACCCGGGTAGCACTGTGGCTTAGGAATTGGGCTGCTAATTGCAAGCCCACTACAGTTCAAACCCACTACAGTTCCATAGGAAAAAGATGAGGCTATCTGCTCCCATAAAGATTTACAAACACAGAAACCCTATATAAGTTTGCTGTGAGTCAGAATCAACTTGATGGCAGTGGCTTGGTTTGGGTCCGTTTAAATAAAAAGCAGGTAATTTGATCAGAGCCCAGTCCCTTAACCTCTACTGCTTCTTACAAGTTGCTGGCAAGTCTATTCTGACTCATGGTCATCCCATATGTATCAGAATTGTGCTGCCTAAGATTTTTAATGACTGCTTTTTTATAAGTACATCACCAGACTCTTCTTTCAAAACACTTCAGTGTGGACTGGGCCCTCCAGCCTTGCAGTTAGTAGCTGAGTACTTTCACTGCACTGTCCAGGGTCTCTAACCTGTCCACTGCATCCTCTGAATCAGGGGTGGCTAATGTCAGGCCCATTGGTCATATGAGGCCCAAGAAATCATTAGGTCTGGCCCTGCCAAGGCAACCGCAACTTCAGCCATCACATGGTTTTTGTTGTTAAGTTGCCATAGAATCCATTACAACTCATAGAGTGAACCTGTGTTGGGTTTCCAGGGTGCAGCTGGTGAATTTGAACTACTGATCTTTCAATTCAAACCAACCTGCGATCCAGCACACTAACCCACAATACCACACCGGGACTCCAGCCATCACATTGTTGTTGTTGAGTGGATTCTAACACATAGCTACCCTGTATAGGGTTTTTAAGAAGCAGCTGGTGGGTTTGAATCACTGACCTTGTGGTTAGCAGTCCAGTGCTCATCCTACAGCGCCACACCAAAAGTCTAGTCATTGCATGAGGGATGAGTTAATTAAATGTTTGATCAAATAGGCTAATTTTTAAATTGATAATTTTGTATGGCCCACAAATGATGTTATAAATTTTGGTAGAAAAAAGTTCCCCATCCCTGGTCCAAATGGTGGTGGTTAAGTACTGTAGAGTTGGTTTCAACCCATAGTCACCCTGTACAGGGTTTCCAAGGAGCAGCTCGTGTGCTTGAACCTCCAACCTTGTGGTTCAAAGTGACTTTGTTATCCAGTGCATCAGCAGCAGCATTTTATGTATGTGCTGAAACAGAAAGAGGTGGAATGACTTGTCCAAGGTCATACAACTCGTTAGTGAAATATTTCAACACAATTTGGACAAAAGGAACATGCACGGTGATTTATTAGCCCAGACTTGTATTCCCACATCACCATTTTATCTCGCCAAAAATAGCTAACCCAAGTTCAACTGGTACATGTGAGCAAGGCAGCTTTCTGTGTTGGCTACTTTGAACATTGTACCTAACTAACTTCCTTCAATTTCTCTGTTTCTCTTCTCTGTTTGGTTTTTGCTATCATCATTATTGATATTACTAGAATTCACCTGATTTTATAGTTTCTCTATTATCACTTATTATTTAAGTACATATGTATTATTTATATCTTATTTACTTGTTGGGGAGGAAGGGGAGGGATTTTCCAGATCAGAATGCCTCTCAGCTGTATACTGTTTGTGTATGCAACCAGAGTGATGCCCTTACCCCAAGAAATGATGCTTGTTGGAGCTTTTTTGGTAAGATTCAACTTTTTGTAAGATTTGATTTATATGATGTGGTTAATTTTGAAGTGATCAAGTTCTTGACAGTGTTACAAATGAACAAGATTGCTCGGAATCTCTTTTTCCCCCCTTTTAGGGGTGTGGTATTATAATGGCTAAATCCAGCACCTGATCTGGAAATCCAACAATTTGATGAGATTTGGAGATTTATGCATATCCTTAAGCCTCTGTAAGTGCTGTCAAACAACCAGTATTTATTGTGTGTTCCGGCATCTAGGGCTCTAGGGAGTGTGCATATCCATTTAAGCTACAGTTCCCGAACACAGGGTGCTAACAGCACCCTGTCGGGGGGACAGAATAATATCTACCCACAGAGAGATAAGCTCAGAGCACAGAGAGACCAGAGGTACCACAGAGGTTTGAACTGACTACTTACTGTGTAGGTTCAAATCCTGCTACTCCCATAAGCTAGTCATGTGACCTTAGGTCAACTCAGTTTTCCTTACTATAAAATGTGCCTAAAAATAATACCTATGATGGAGAATTGTTATGCAGAATCAAATGAAATAGTATGCATAAGGTTTTTAGAAGAGTAGTGGGCACATAGCAAGCACTCCATATATGTTAGCTATTGCTTTTATTTTGACATTCCTGTGGCTCAAGAGGAGTTCTGGGTGTGGAGCTGCAGATTAATGTGCTAGACTGAAAGGTTTGTTTGAACTGCGGGGTCGAAGGTTCAAGCTCACCAGCCACTCCTCGGAAACCCTATAGATATCACTATGAATCGGGACCAACTCAATGGCACTTAAGCACCATAACCAACCATAGTCTGAAAATGGAGTCCTCGTGTGGCACTGTAGGATCAGCACTGAACTGCTCACACAAGATAGATGGTTCAAATCCACCAGATGCTCCCCCACGCAGGGGGTCCCTACGCGTCTGGTTGGAACCGACTGGACAGCACTTAACAACACACAACAACCTGGTCTGGGAATATTTCTAGTCCTTCACAGAAGGCTGTATCTTGTCTGCCTTTGTCAGTGCTATACTTCAAGGTCTGGTATTGTCTCAGGCCCATGGTAGGTAGGGTCAGAGTAGTTGACACCAGTTTCTCTTCCTCTGCCCTACCTTAATGACTGGATAGTTGCTCTGCAGTTGACTCCAACTCACGGAGACTGTATGTACAACAGAATGAAACACCGCCTGCCCAGGTGTCATCCTCATGAGTTGCTCACATGTTCCAGTCCAGCATTGCAGTTATTGTACATGTCCATCCCATGCCCTGATGTTTCCCCTGCTTCAGCAAATACAGTCTCCTCCTCCAGTGGCTGATCCATCCTGACAGCATGCCCAAAGCCAGTGATTTGGACAATATTCCGCACTGTCTATCACGTTCTCATTTCCTAATTTTCATAAGCAGATCACCAGATCTTTCTGCCTAGTCTATCTCAGTCTAGAAGCTCCACTGAAATCTGTTCACCATGGGGGACCCTGCTGGTATTTGAGGTACTGGTGGCATAGCTTCCAGCCTCACAGTCATCACATGAGCCATCGCAGTCTGAGAGACTGATAGATGGGCTGCTGTTCAGTGTCATCAAGTTGATTCCAACTCATGTTGTTGTTGTTAGGTGCCATTGAGTCAGTACCAACTGATAGTGACCCTATGCACAACAGAATGAAACACTGCATGATCCTGAGCCAACCTCACAATTGTTGCCACACTCGAGTCTATTGATGCTGCCACTTGGCCAATCCATCTCACTTTTTCTCTGACCCTCCACCTTACCAAACACGATATCCTTCTCCAGTGACTGGTCCCTCCTGACAATATGTCCAAAGTATGAGAGACGAAGTTTAGCCATCTTGGCCTCCAAGGACCACTCTGACTGCACTTCTTCTAACACAGATCTGTTGGTTCTTTTGGGAGCCCATGGCACTTTCAGTATTCTCCTCCAACATCATAATTCAAATGCCTCAATTCTTCTATGGTCTTCCTTATTCACTGTCCAGCTTTCTCATCCATCTGAGGTTGTTGAAAATACCATGGCTTGGGTCAGGCGCACCTTAGTCCTCAAGCTGACATCTTTGTTCTTCAACACTTTAAAAACGTCTTGTGCAGCAGATTTGCCTAATGCAATATGTCGTTTGATTCCTTGACTGCTGCTTCCATGAGTGTTGCTAGTTGACCCAAGAAGAATGAAGTCCTTGACAACTTCAATCTTTCCTCCATTGATAAGAATGTTGTTTATTGGTCCAGTGGTGAGGATTTTTGTTTTCTTTAAATTGAAATGCAATCCATACCAAAGGCTGTGCTCTTTGATCTTCATCAGTAAATATTTTAAGTCTTCTTCACTTTCAGCAAGCCCAAGGTTGTATCATCTGCATATCACAGGTTGTTAATGAGTCTTCCTGTAATCCTGATGCCACGTTTTTCTTCATATAACCCAGCTTCTCAGATTATTTGCTCAGCATCCAGGTTGAATACGTATGGTCAAAATTGTAAAGATTTCCTTGTAAACAGAATAGAACAATAGTTTAGTATCTAGATTTATAAAAGTAGGGTTGTTGTTAAATGGCATTGAGTCAGTTCTGACTAATAGTGGACCCTGTATAGCAGGGGTGTGAAATGTCTGAACTGCAGCCCATATAAGTCCCTCAAAATCATTTGTTCTTGCCCTGCCAAGGCAACTGCAGTTCCAGCTATCACACTGTTGTTGTTGTTAAGGGCCATCAAGTCTGTTCCAACTCATAGTGACCCTGTATAGGGTTTCCAAGGAGCAGCTGGTGGGTTTGAACTATTGACCTTATGGTTCAAACTGACTTTACAGTCCTGCAATGCCACACCACGACTCCTGCCATCATATTTAATTCACTGACCCCTAATGGCATCATATTGTTGTTGTTGTTAAGTGCAGTAGAGTCTGTTCCAACCCATAGTGACCCTGTACAGGGTTTCCAAGGAGTAACTGGTGAGCTTGAGACTCTGACCTTGCGTTCAAACTAAACTGATGTTGCAGTCCAGCGCATTAACCCACAGTACCACAACAGGTCAGTTAATTACATGTTTGGCCAAATAGAGCAGGCGAATTTTTAAGTTGATAATTTTGTATGGCCTGTGAATGATGCTATAAATTTTGGCAGAAAAAAGGTTCCCCACCCCTGCTGTATAGGGTTTCTAAGGGTTTGAACCACCCTTATAGTTAGCTGTCCAGTACTTGTCCTATGAGGCCATACCAGGACTCCAAAAGCAGAGTACCCTTGTTTGAATTCTTGTTTTACATGTACTGGCTGTGTCGCTGGGAAAGCTACATAAAGTCCCATCTCTAAAACTGAAGAAATATCTAGTTCAGAGTTCATGTAAGAATTTAAAAAGAAAGAAAGTCAAGAATCCATGTAAAGCCTTATCACAGAGTCTAAAACTCACAGCCAGTGGATTTTATTGATCTTCTATAGCCAGCTAATGCTGTAGGATAAGGACTGGATTGGTAACCACAAGGGTGGAAGTTTAAAGCCACCAGCTTCTATGAGTCAGAACTGACTCCATGACATTTAACAACAACAGCATAGCCTACTAAACATCACAAATGAGATGACATAAGTGTTAGGTGGAGATTTGATAGTGAACATTGTCTTCAGCAGTGAAGGTTTATTATCAGTGAGAATGAAGAATGAGTTGAGTGTCTGTGCATTCCAATCCACTTTGTCATGTTATCTTAGGCTGTAAGGCACCATTATTTTAAAAAAAGAAAGAAAGGAAATAACACTAGGAAGGCACACATACCTTAGAATAACCAACCATTTGAGATCAAAAGGGCAGCATTTACCAGAGGACAAAGCTCAGAAGAGTTAGGAAAGGAGGAATGGAAACAGGAAACACAAGGAGAAAGTGGGCTAAGTGATGTTACATTGTAGGGAGTGCAATCAATGAAACAAAACAAAATGTGTGATTTGTTGAATGGAAAACTGATTTTTTTTTTTTTTTCTGTGTAAAACCTTCCCCAATTCAGAATGAAAAGTTTAAATGAAAAAAAGTGAGGGGAGGAAAGAGAGAACGGAACTGTGTCTATGTGTGTGTGGGACCAATATTTCCAACCCAAACCCAAAGTGTAGTAATATTTGGATCCCTAGAGTAAAGTTCTGGAAGAATCCAGAGAGAAGGAGAAATCTTGATTTAGTGTCCCCATATCCTATCTGTGGCCATTCCCTGTCATCAGCATAGGGACAGACCAATGCTTGGTTCATTGTACTTTTCTTTGAGAACCAGAGACAAGTTTAGACTGACAGCCAAAATAATGAGTGTACTAGAAATACTGATAACTTTGTTGCTGCAGAGAATGTGTAAAACCCCTCTTTTTTATATCATATTAGACAGTCTGAGATGTTTGTACATAATATGACAGCCACTCAATGCATTTCCATCTGGGAAATCAGATAACTAATCTTTAAAGAAAAAAAAAAAAGAAAAAAGAAACATTTTTTTTTCAAAGGCATGTTCGCAGATGGTGGAATAGCAAAACAAAAGAAATCTCTTTGTGACAGCTTGATGGGTGGTGGATTTGGTGGGCTTTTTATTTCTGTCTTCACATGGTCCTGCTTGCCTCAAAACTGGTCACTGGCTACTCCCTGGTCCTCTGTCCATTTATCTGTAAGCCCCCATACTTGACTTTGGGAGCAGAATGGAGCAATCCACTAAAAGATATAAACTAGCCTTAGCTACCGTGTTATGGTTGTCACCATGTGTTGTCACCTGTCCTCATGTGTAAGGCACTGACATGTATTTGCCCATTAAACCTCTACAACAACCCTGCAAAAGGAGACAAGCTGCTGCTAATTGAAACTGAAACTTCAGAGGCAGATGTTCATGTGTCTCAAGTCTACATAGTGGAAAGTGGCTAAGCCAGAAATGATACCCAATTGGGTATGTGGGTGTGCCTGAATCCTGTGCTCTCAGGGCTAGGATGCACTGTCTTCTTTGTTCAGCATACATTTAACATGCAGCAGATGTTACATTAGACGTTGTCTTAAATAACCAGTAACCATCTAGTAAACTCTGACGTATGGCAGCTCCATGTGTGTCAGAGTAGAACCATGCTCCAATAGAATTTTTAGTGAGTGATTTTTTTTTTTAAGTAGATCACCAGACCATCAGGTGCTTCTGGCTGGTCTTGAACTGCCAACTGTTTGGTTTGCAGTCAAACACATATGTCAGTTGTATCGCTCAGGGAGACTCCCTCTATTCTTGTTTTTAACTATCACTGAGTCAGTTCCAACTTATAATGACCCTATATAGGGTTTTCGAGAGTGGCTGGTGGGTTTGAACTTGCAACTTTGCAGTTAGCAGTCCAGTGCTGGTCCCAGAGTACCACACCAGGACCTCTATGCATAACTCATACAAAACAGATCTGTGATTTCAGTGGGCATTCTGAGGACTTCCTACCTCTGCTTTTGACTTTCTCTGGCTACAGGAGAGTACAAGGCTTGCTGCAGGCGGCATCAGAGACTGAATGCTCAGAGAAGCAACTTTCAGTGGAGAGTTGGGTACAGTTAGACACATGGAAGTTAAAAAGCTACTGTGAAGTTCAGTAGAGAAATGATGGGGACTTGTGTCAGATTGGCGGCAGTGGCTGATCCTTGTCCTTTGTCCATTTTGGAGTGATGAAAAGTTGTCAAATTCTGCATAGCCTTTGAATGTAGCACTAATAGGATTTACTGTCAGGCCAGGTATTTGATGTGTGAGAAAGAGAAAAGTCAAGGACAATACCAACTTTGTTTTTTGTTATTGTTGTTTTTTTTGTCTATTTGTTTCCCCTGAGCAAAAGGAAGAATGGAGCCTGCCCTTTTCAGTGAAATTGAAGACCACAGAGAGAACAACTGGAGGGAGGGGTATTAAACAATACAAGTTGCTGTTGATTCAACCGTGACTCATGGCGAAGCTATGTGTGTCAGAGTAGACCTGTGCTCCTGAAGGTTTTCAATGGCTGATATTTTAGAAGTAGATTGCCAGGTCCTTCTTCAGAGGCACCTCTGGGTAGACTGGAACCTCTAATCTTTAGGTTAGCCAGTGGATGCTAACCATTCATACTGCCCTTAGTGATGAATATATTAAGTTTGAGATGCCTGCTAGTCATCCAATGTGGGGAGTAGAGAACTGGACTACCAGCCTGGAATTCAGGGGAGAGATCAGGGAGTGAGATATGAATCTTAGCGTCTAATAGCATGTAGATGGGAGAGTGGATGAGATCATGGAGGGAGCTTCTGATCTCTAGGGAGGTACAATCCAATGGTAGAGACAGATGTTACTGAGTCATGCAAATGAATCATTCTAGACCATAATGAATATTGGAAGGGAAACTGCAGTGAGTATCATTTGAGGGACACAAAGGTACAGCAGGCCCTGCCCTAAAGAAACTCCTCCTCCAAAATAACACTTTGTCTGCATTCAAATAGCTAGACTGTCAAGTGTGGTCGTAACAGAGGGAGGCAGGATTTTGACATTCAGAGAAAAGGAGCAAGATCTTCTGTACAAAGAGCAGGGCCGTGTACTCAGGAAATAGTTAGAAGCTCACAGTTATGGTGAGCAATAAGCCTGGGAAGGAAGGTTGGAGTCAGTCTGAGCTTCCTAGTGCTGCTGTAACTAACACTACAAGTGGGTAACTTTAAAGAATGGAAATCGTGTTTTTTGCAGTTCTGGAGGCTGGGAGTGCAGAGCGAGGCTGCATTGACTCTTTCCTGGTCGTTAGTCCTGGGTGGTCCATGACTGCAGATGATCTTCATACATGTTGTTTGTGTGTTCATGCTTCTGTATCTAAACTGTTCTTTTTATAGCTCAGAAGTGAATAAAGCATCTTCCTCATAAACATAACAAATAAAACCCTATTTCCTAAGGGGATTCCATCCATAGGTATGGAGATTAGGATTCCAACACATATTTCAGGGGACACAGTTCAATCTGTAAGAGGTTCCATTTGTGGAGAGCAATGCCTGCCAAATAAAAGAGTTTTGATTTTCCCTGTGCACTGGCATCCCATTCCTTGCTGCATAGAGACCGTGAAGACCCTACAGAGGAAAGAACCCTCTGAAAAGGGGACTGCCAGGTTCAGAGAAAGTCAGCCCTCCTGGCTTCTGCCCCTGCAGTTGCTGGGGGGCCAGCTCACTCACAAGGAACAGTCCCCATGTCTGAACTGCAAGCATGTCTCCAATGGCAGTTCCAGCAAGTCTGCAGTGCTAAGGCTTGGTTGGGGGACATCCACACTCAGTTACAATCCAAAATGGATTCAGAAGCCCAGCCAGTGCCAAGGTCAGGACGCAACCCATGCCTGTGGTCAGGGCTCATCTTTGGCCAGGGTTAGGCTCTGCCTTTGACAGTAGGGAACCATTGGAATAGGCACTTGACAAGTCTGGAACTGTCCCTTAGGGCAAGGTGCCTTTGAAGTTGAAGAGGCAAGACATTGGGAACTGCTAGAGCAATTAGGAAGACTTAGCTCTGAGGAGGGAGATGGGCAGGAAGACATTTAAGGAGAAATGCAACCTGACAGCAGCTCTCAGAATGCTAATTGTGCATAATGTGTGACCAGTATTGCCGCTCCCAAGAGAAAACCCAGAGCTGAGTAAAAGGTGCCCACGGAGGGGCGATCATTGGAACATTGTTCACGACGGAAAAAGCTGAAAAGTAATATTCAGATCCATCACTAAGAAACCAGTTAAATACACTGCAATCCATCTACATGGTGGAATGCTCTTTAGTGATTAAAAAGATGATGTATATCTGTGTTCATTGGTGTGGAAGGGACATTATAATTTATTGCTGAGTGAAAAAGACAGGCAATGAAACAGCATTTATTGTATGATCACATATATCAATCTGAAGTACTTAAAATATCATTCGTGTATATATGTCTAGGGAGACCTTTGAAATTATGTTCATCACAATGTCCATGATGGTTTCTCTAGATTATATGGCCCGTTGTTTGATGTTGCTTGTTCTTTTTGGGAGGGAGGGATTTCTCTTGATAGCTCTCTGGGTGGTATGCATTGTCTGCCATGAACTTAAACTTTAAAAAAAAAACTATCAATTTTCAAAAAACAAAAGCAATTCTGGAGTTCTTCTTGCAAGGTAAACATGACCCCAGACCTAGAGTGTAAACAGGTGTTCAACTGGCTCAGCTGAAGCAGCTTTTGGTCTTTGAAACCCTCCTTTGATCTGGACGGAGGATGCCTGAAAGAATGTGCTAAGATGACTTCGTAACCTTTACTTCTCTTCCAGGGTGTTCCTGAGAGCTATCAACAAGTTCGCAGAAACCATGAACCAGAAGTTTCTAGAAAACACCAACTTTGAGTTCCAGGTGAGTGATGAACAAGCTTTCCTTTCTGAGTTCTGGCTGAGTTCTACCTCAAACTCACTCAGCAGCTCACAAATGGTCTCAGCAGTGTCTCGGGGGTTTAGAGAGAGGAAGGTAGGTGGAAGGGAAGGACTCGGGGCTTGTACCTGTACATGTTTAAATGAACCGAGCAGCAGAGGAGCCCTGGTGGTGCTGCTCTGGTGGCGCTCAGATGCCAACTGAAAGGTGGTTGGTTTGATCCTGCCAGCCACCTGGCGCAGTCTGATCCTGTGAAGACTCACAGCCATGGAAACCTGTGGGGCAGTTCTTTTCTGGTCTGTAATGTTGCTATGAGTTGGTATGGACTCAACGGCAGTGAGTTTATTTTTTGGTTTTAATTGAGTAGCATATGCAAATGTGACTTCTTAAAAGATCTTGTCAGAGTGGGTGCTACCTTTAAAAATTATACCACATTTTCTTAATTTTATATTCACTGGAGCTTGTAAACACAGCCAATCTTCAAAACCGAAAAATGTTTTACAATAAAAATTCCAAGTAAAGCTCTATGGCTTTCTAATTCCTCCAAAACTAGAAATGTACTCCGTAGGGGTTTTAACAACTGATTTTTCAGAAGTCAATCACCAGGCCTTTCTTCCGTGAAGCAATTCTAGGTGGACTTGAACCTGCAACCTTTCAGTTAGCTGAACAAGTAAACTGCACCATCCAGAGACCATCCAGTGTGAGATTAAATCACCCTCTGCTATCCAGTGCTCTGGTAGCGTAGTGGTTATGAGTCAGGCTGCCAACCTCAAGGTCAGCAGTTCGAAACTACCAGCGGTTCCATGGGAGAAAAATGAGGCTTTCTGCTCCCGTAAAGATTCACAGCCTTGGCAACCCTGTGCAGGGTCACTATGAGTCAGAACCGATTTCATGGTACTTAATAACAACAGCTATCCAGTGCTACTCCTAGTAACCTTGTATAGAGTTTCCAAGACTATCAGTCTGTGTGGAAGCAGACAACCTCATCTGTCTATCATGGAGCAACTGGTGGGTTTGAACTGTTGACTTTGCAGCTAGCAGCCCAACAACTAACCCACAGCAGTACCAGAGCTCCTTTCTGTGAAGGTGGGAGTGGTGGTGGTTGTGTGCCATCCAGTCACTTTTGAGCCCTAACAATCCTATATAGGGTTTCTGAGGCTGTAGGTCTTTACAGGGGCAGATAAGTCTCATCTTTCTCCCAATAGCGACTGGTAGATTCTAACTGCTTACCTTGCGGTTAGCAGCTCAACAAATATTCCACTGTGTTATCTAAAAGCACACTGAGTCTGCATCAAGTCCATGACTAAGAAAAAACAACTCCCCAAAACCTGGTGGCAAAGTCCAAGTTGCTACCCCTGGCTGGAGATATGAGGAAGGCCCTGAAAGGCTGACTCCCGGAAGTCTCAGGTACCCAGGGTCTGTTGTAGTGAGATTCTGAGAAGTACAAGTTATTGAGACCAGTGATCCAAGACCATGGCACTGTTCATCTGCTCATCTGAGGTTCGAATTCCTACCTGGGATTTTACTCCTGGCCATCTGAACTACCTCAGGCCAGGCCTGGACTGTATTCATGCCTCCATTGACTCATCTGTAAAATACTAACATCATTTGGTACTTCATAGTATTTTTCCAGAATGTAATGTGCCAAGGAGCTTACTGGGACAATCCTCCTGTCAGGTCCCACCAATTTCTGTTCAAATGCTTCCTCCTCACAGAGGTCACCCTTACTCCTCTCTGAGGTTCCCTCTACCCATGCCAGAGGCATTTCCAATCACATTCAGCCTGATAGAGTGTGGCACTGTAGGATACGCACTTGACTGCTAACCCCAAGGTCTGTGGTTCAAACACTATACAGGGCCTCTATGATTTGGAACCGCCTCGATGGCACTTAACAACAACAACAACAACAACAACAGAGTCGCTTCAGAAAAGTAGCACAGTAGGTTAAGTGCTGGGCTGCTAACCAAAAGTTTGGCTGTTCGAACCTAGCAACTGGGAAAAAGATAAGCTTGTGTGCTCCATAAAGATTTACAGCTTTATAAACCCTATGGGGCAATTCTAGCAACAGTGGGTTTTCGTCTCTTCACAGCATTAAACACTGCTTGAAGCCATCTTCCTTACTGCTCCAAAACGTGCTTTCTCTAGCAAGACGTAAGCTTTGTGTGTGCAAAGCACATGTGCTCACTGGGACCCTGGGCATTGTACCTGGCACAGGGCAGGTCTCCTTGAAAAGGTGCTCTCTGGGCTGAGGCCTGAGACCCACCCTGCTGGAGAGCACCAACCTGCAAGTATTTGTTGACCTGAAAGGATGAGCATCATGTTCCTTATCTTTGAACAAGAGCCTCTCATCATATCAGGCAACTGAACTATAGCAATAACTGTAATAGTAGGAGTAAGTAGCATTTACTGATGGCTCCTAAGTGCCAAGCCTCACGCGAAGCCTTTTATGATCATTATCTGTCTCAGTCTTTACAACTACCCTACAAGTCAGTTGTTGTTACTATTACTGTTATTATTATTACAATTCCTTGGATGGTGCAAATAGTAATGTACTTGGTTGCTAACCAGAAGGTTGGGCGTTCAAGACCACTCAGAAGCACCTTTGAAGAAAGGCCTGGTGATCTGCTTCCAAAAATTCTTCCACTGCAAACCCTATGGAGCACAGTTCTAATCTGACACAGACTTGGAATTGGTTTGACAGCATATATTTATTAATATTGTTCCCATTACTATTTCTGCATACAGGATGCAGAACATAAGACTCAGAGGCACTGAGTCAATAACCTGAAGTCACACAGCTTGTCAGCACTGAGTTAGGACTAGCTGCCAGTGGTGGCTGGTGCCAGAGCCCAATGCATAACTATAACCACACACTAGATACAAGGTTTCCCAACTGCATTGGGCTGAACTGCTGGACAAGGTCTGGGTTAGACTTTCTCTATACCAATCCTTAATGTGGTCAGGGCTGTGGAGAGCAAAACAAAACATTGTTTCAATCAAGAGAAATGTTTGATTCCTTTCCAAATTTGGCCTAGTTGTCTGCAGGCTCCACTTATAGGCATGCTCAGGGAAATTAATAAGACCATTGCTTTCTGGAGGGGCAGCTTGGAATACCCCCTGGAGGCCAGCAGCTTGGTACTGTTTGGATCATAAAACTGTAGGATGGTTTGTTCCTCTGTTTGCATGGGCTTCCCCAATTCTAGCCTGGGACCTGCTTTCCTGGCTCCAGCTTTCCTCCGTGGTCCTAGGGGGGCACTTCGTAAGCCAAACTCAGCTTCTGTGCTTCATGCCATTCTTTTAGGATTCAGCCTGTTTTCTTGAAAGAAAATCTGCAGCTGAAAGATGCCCAGAGAAGTAGGGGTTTCATATAGAGAAGGTTTGTGTTTACCAGCTGTGTGACCCCTGTCAAATTACTACACCTCACTGTGCCAGTGTTTCCTTATTATTAAATCAGGCTACCAATAGTACCTTTCTCATTGGATTGTTGTGTGGAATGAGTGACTTAATCCATGTCGAGTGCTTGGAAGAATGCCAGGAACACAGTAGCCATTCAGTAAAATTTAGCTCTCATTCTAATGATTAAAACTGCTGTTGCAGCTATTTAGAATTCTTAGCCACCACCATGGCCCTATATGTATCAAGGTTGGGAACTTATACATCCGTTTCTGAAATAAAGCAGTCTGGAGGCATTTTTTTTTTTTTTTTTTTTTTTTAAATCACCACAGCTCTGCCTGGGGCTGTCACACCCACAAGATTCTGTGAACCGGGAAAGTGGCCAGCATTACAAAATAATACAAGTCTATTTTTTCTAATAAGGCTTCCACAGATATTTATTGAAAAGCACCCAACCACAGGATCATTTTTCAACCTTATCTGTGTTCTCCTACCTTCTCCTCACCCTGTGTGCGGATAGATTTGTTCTCTGTATCCTGCCTGGAACACGCCTTGTTTCCTGCTTACAGTTTCATTAATTATGCATTTAATATCAGCAGGAGCAGCATCCATCACTGAGTGCTGCTGGCCTTGGCAGCTGCTGTCCAGAGGAGGGGCAGGGGCAAGGAGATTATCCCTAATATCTTTTGTGGAATGCTGGCTTTCTGATTCAAAGGGCAGAAAGCAAGAAACTCTGTGAGTGCCATTCTGTAGGTGACCAGCCCTGGGCTTTACAAAACTGGTAGGGTTTTTGTTTTGTTTTGTTTTGTTTGCCTTGGGGCTAAAATGATTTGCATTCATGAACTTTACTGGGGACTCCAGGCCTTGGTGTCTGCTTTCCATTTGCATGGTGAAAGGAGAGCAAGAGAGGATTTTTCCATTCAGGCCAGTAAGGACTTTTGTTTACTAGCAATTCCTTTTGGTTCAGGGATTCTGACATGCTTTTTGAGCAATTTAGAAGCAAAGGAGAGACTCTATCCCTGCCCGCAAGGATATTGGAGTCTTGATGTTCTGTTGTGTTGTGCGCTGTGTAGTTTACTCAGTTAACATAAATAATAACCATTGCCTTCAAGTCAACTCATAACAACCCTATATGGCAGAGTAGAACTGCCCTATTGGGTTTTCTAGGCTGCAGTCTTTATGGAGTCCTCATGTGGTGCAGTAGTATAAGCACTGGACCGCACGGTTGGCTTGAACCACAAGGTCAGCTATTCAAACTCACCAGCCACTCCTCAGAAACGCTTTACAGGTGTGTTCTGAGTCAGAACTGACGTGACGACAGTTAACAAAAATGCAGCAATCTTTATGGAAGCAGACTGTCTCATCTTCCTCATTCAGTGCTGTTGAAGGCATAAAACCACTAACCTTTGGGCTAGCACTTAACCATTAAGGCATCAAGGCTCCTTAATAGAAGGCCAAAAGTTCATTTTCTGGCATCTGAGACTTAGTTTTGAATTCAGTTTTGAAGAAGGCTGCTAGCATTTATTAGGTGTCTACTTAGGGCACTTGGAGTCTTGGTGTGGCGCTGTTGGTTAATGCACTGGACTGAAAAATCTACTTGAACTGGGAGGCCTGCAGTTCAGGATCACCAGCTGATCCTCGGAAACCCTATACAGGGTTGCTATGGGTCAGAACCCGACTTGATGGCACTTAACAACAACTTAGGGCACTTAACTACTCTTCACAGGATCCATTAAGTTGGTATGTATCTATTTTACTAGTGAATAAGCTGAACTTCATACTTCAGATATATTATCAAGAGGGACCAATCCCTGAAGAACGATATCAAGGTAAAATGAAGGATCAGTAAAAAAGAGGAAGACCCCCAACGAGATGGATTGGCACAGTGGCAGCAGCAATGGGTTCAAGCGTAGCAAAGATTGTGAGGTTGGTGCAGGACCAGGCAGTGTTTCCTTCTGTTGTGCACAAAGTCACTATGACTTAGTATGGACTCGAGGGCACCTAACAACACAGTAAACTGAGTTTCAGATAAGTAGCTGATTTTTTTTTTTTTGTAAGATTTACCTAATTCCTAAACCACCTCAAGTGCAGCTACCACCTGCTTGTTAGTGGAAGCTCAGGTGTTATAGTATCTCTGCATAGATTTCAGCAGAGCTCCCAGACTAAGGTAGATTAGGAATAAAGGCCTAGTGATCTACAGCTGAAAATCACCCAGTAAAAAACCCAGTCTTGTGGGGGGAGTGCAGGGCCAGGCAGGGCTTTGTTCTGTTATGCGTGGGGTCACCAAAAGTTGGGAGCCCAACTAGATGGCAGCTAACAATAACTACTACTACCCCTGTGGGGAGGAGTCCTGGTGTGGCGCTGTGGGTTAATGCGTCAGATTGCAAAGTCATTTGAACTGCAAGGTTGGTGGTTCAAGCTTACCAGCTGCTCCTTGGAAACCCTCTACAAGGTTGCTATGAGTTGGAATTGACTCAATGACATTTAACAACAACACAACCCTGTGGAGCTGCTAGGACTCAAGTCCCAGCTCTTTCCACATTTCTGCACTATCTTTTTGAAAGAAGGTGTGATTGGATTCTAGGAAGCAGCTCTGCAGCTACCAAAGCGCTTTGGGCCCTTGGTATTTCTTATTTGCATCGAGATGAGGTGCACTGAGTTGGAGGTTCTGTTTGGCTAAAAAATTAGACCTTTCATGGTGGAAATTGTGATTGGCACTCGGAAAATTATTTCCTATCTTAGGCAGCTCTCTGATGATCCTAGATCAGCTTCTCTCATCTGGAAGCTCTAGTTGGCTCTGGGTGTGGTAGTTCACACTTAGTCCTTAAGGCATTTCTGTATCATCTTCTGAGCCCCAGACCCTCTTGGGATCATTCTTGAGTAGACTGGAGGCCCATTAAGATGCTAAACTTACAGAATATCCCCCAGCCTTTGGTGGAAGAATGAGGGCAGCCTTGGTCTCTACAATGGAGAATGTAACCAGGAACTCTAAAAATCTGTGAGACACACACACAGAGGGAGCAGTTCCAGAAGCCCTGTGGATGCCCTCAGTGCCGTCCCCCTCCCCAACCCCCTGCCCCAGGTAGACTTGTGGTGGGCCAGCTCTCACCCCTCTAGGCAGAAAGATGGATGTTTGCTTGGCAATGTACCCCTGGCCTTGCCGTCTTCAGTTGGAGGCACAGCCCTGATGCCCCTAAACTGAGCCCATACTCAGAGCTTTCCATTCTAGAATCACCCACAGCATTTCAGAATGACCATGGCATCGCTGCTGCTTCACCTCAGAGTAGGGTCTACTCATTGCATTTCAGCTACATGCTTTTTTAAAATTGGACTTTGGGGTCAATAATAATCCCAGGCCATTGAGAACTAAATCCTGTAATATTAAAAACCTTTGCACTTTCTGCTGTGAAGACAGAGACATCAGATGAACCAGTGGAAAACTTAACCAACAAAAGGACTCAAGGAAGTTGAGAAAGGGAAGGAAAAGTGATTTTAGAAGATGAAGAGGGTGATTAAGAGCATGCTTTCTGGAGTTGGATTAAAAATACAAACTTTGTCATTTTATATCCGTGTCACCTTGGGCAGGTTTATTTAACCTTCTGGAAGACAGTTTCCTGATTTCTAAAATGGGGAGAATAATAATAAAGCAAAGCTCTGTTTCTTGGGAGGATTTAGCCAGAATGTACACAGAGAGTTAGACTCATTGTTGAACTCATTCAAGAAGTAATTTCTGAGTTTGTGCTCTTCGTGTGTGCTGTCATGATTCTTGATGTTACTATGTGCTATTGAATCCATTACAATTCATAGTAATCCTGTAGGACCGAGGAAAACTGCATCTGAGGGTTTCCTGGGCTGAAATCTTTACCAAAATAGGTTGCTGCGCTTTTTTCTGCTGGCGAGCTGCTGGTGGGTTCTAGCTATCAACTCTCACGTCACCAACCCAGCTTTTCATGTTCCTGCTGCTGTATGCCGTTGGGTTGGTTCTGACTCATAGCAACACTGTAAAGGGTTTCTGAGACTGAAAATCTTTATAGGAGCAGAAAGCTTCATCTTTTCTCCCATTGGAACTGTCTACCTTGTTGTTAGCAACCCAATGTATAATCTACTATAGTACCCGGGCTCCTTATGATGCTAGACATTGGCTATACAATAATGAATGAAAAGATGAGGTCCCTGACCCAGCACTGATACTCCTAAATAGGTATGTGCCCCAAAGACATAAAAGCTAAGGCTCAGCTTCCTTAGACACCAGTGTTCATTGAAGCACAATTCACTGTTCACATCTGCAACAGCCAAAAGGTGGAAACGACAAATGTATGAATGGCTAGACATCAATGTATGAATGGCTAAGCAAAATGCAATACATCCAATGGAATATTAGAGGTACACAGTCATAAAGAGAAACGGAGTCCTGAAACATACTATGGCACAGATGAACTCTGAAACACATTATTGTGAAATAAGCCAGACACCAGAGGGTAAATACTATATGATCCCATTTATATGAAATAGTCATATACATAGAGACCACCAGGGAAGTATGGTGGCTCCACAGGATAAGCACTGGACATCAAACCATAAGGTTAGTGGTTTGAGCCCACCAGCTGCTCAATAGGAGAAAGATGAGGTTTCTGGTCCCGCAAAGATTTACATTGTTAAGTGCTATCGAGTGAGTTCTGACCCATCATGACCCTGTATAGAGTTTCCAAGGAATATCTGGTGCCCCAGAAACCCTATTAAGGGCCTCCACAGCTCTTAACAGCAACAAGGGGTGATGTTGAGAGTGAAGAGATCTTGCTTATTGTTGTTGTTAGGCGCCATCGAGTCTGTACCGACTCATAGTGACCCTATGCACAACAGAACAAAATACTGCCTGATCCTGGGCCAACCTCACAATTGTCGTCACACTTAAACCCATTGATGCTGCCTAAATTTCTGTTAATTATGGTGGAATCTTTGGGAAATGATCATGGCAATGGCTATACAATACTATGACTCTAAAATTTAGTGAATTGGAAAATGTTTTGTTATATATTTTTACCATAATAAAAAAAATCAAATAAGATAGTATCTGCAAATATGCTTTACAAATAATAAACATTATTTATCAATACAACAACAACAAAAACAAAAGGATGAGGTTGTCGCCTGCATGGTGTTCACATTCACAAGAGGAGACAGAGGATATATTAATTTTGTTTAAGATATCATATACGCTGTGAACACAGTGCAGTGAGGCTGCCTAATGGGAGGAGGAATCTCCTCTAGTCTGGACTAGTTGGTCAGTTAGCTGACCAGGCAGTGATTTTCTTTGAGTCCTTATAAGAGTATTCTTTAAAGGTATACTGTTAGCTCTGTGGAGTCCTGTTGTAGCACTCTCGGTTAGTGTGCTGGACTGCAAAGTCATTTGAATTGCAAGGTCAGCAGTTAAAGCTCACCAGCTGTTCCTAGGAAACCCTATACAGGGTAGCTGTGGGTCAGAACTGACTCAACAGCACTCAACAAAAACTATTGGCACTGTAGGATAATCACAGGACTGCTAACTGCAAGATCGGTGGTTCAAACCCACCAGCCATTCCTCGGAAACCCTATACAGGGTTGCTGTGAGTTGGAACTGACTTGATGGCGTTTAACAACAGCCACAGCAGTTGTCCTGGTGTGATGTTGTAGTATAAGCACAGGACTGTTAACCACAAGGTGAGGGATTCATATCCATCAGTCATTCCTTGGAAACCCTATATATGGTTGCTATGAGTTGGAATCGACTCGATAGCACACAATAACAACATTGTCCTCAATATATCCTGTTGAGAAAATGGAGAGTCAGGGAGATAGACAACTTGACCATGATAATGGAACTGGTGACTGGATCTGGAGCCTTTAAAGGCAACCCTATAGCATCTAAGCAAACAGTGACAGAAAGCAAATGACGACAAACCCTGCAGATAGTCTGTGACTTTGCAATTCCAACTCTAGGAATGTAGACTATAAATACAGTTTTCATGCATAAAGATGTGTAAACCAAAACGCTGATTTGTAATCAACTGTTGGTAAAGGGGGACCAGGGGGGAATCTGGAGTCAAGCTAAGTAGGGAATTGGTTAAAATTAAAGTGCACCCTTAGAGCAGAATACCATGAAGCAATAAAAGAGAATGGAGTAGATCTGTATTTGCTAATATAGAAACATTTGCAAGATATATTGGTGAGAAAAATAAAGCAAGTACAGCTGAGTATTTTTTGTTAAAAAAAAGCTGTCTCTATATATATTTATTTGTGCATAATTTTTTTCTAGAATGCTATCCAAGAAAATTTTAACAGTATTTTCGTCTGGGGAATTAGATTAGGGTTGAAGATAGGATGGAAAATAACATTATATAATCTTTTTTACCATTTAATTTTTTTAAAACATGTGTATTACTTTCATAAGTTTTTTGGAAGATAAGTTGAAATAACCAAATTCTTCTTGTACCCTCTAACAGTATAACATTGGATGGTCATTCAGCTTCTCTGGATCTCTCTGTTTACATCTGTGAAATATGCATATTAGACCAGATGACCCTGAAATTCATTCCAGCTCTAGCTCTCTAGTGTCTTATGATTTCAAAATATTAAACTTCTAATGGCTGAAAGCAGAGAATATCAGAAAGATGTGTACCTGTGCTTTATTGACTATGCAAAGGCATTTGATTGTGTGGATCATGACAAGCTATGGACAACATTGCAAAGTATGAGTATTCCGGAACACTTAATTGTGCTCATGAGGAATCTGGACGTGGAACAAGAGGCAGTTGTTCAAACAGAACATGGGAACAATGAATGATTTAAAATTAAGAAAGGTGTGTGACAGGGTTGTATTCTTTCACCATACTTATTCAACTTATTTGCTGAGCAAATAATCTAAGAAGCTGGGTTCTATGAAGAAAAACGTGGCATCAGGATTGGAGGAAGACTCATTAACAACCTGCGATATGCAGATGATACAACCTTGCTTGCTAAAAGTGAAAAGGACTTAAAATATTTACTGATGAATATCAAAGAGCACAGCCTTCAGTATGGATTGCATCTCAATGTAAAGAAAACAAAAATCCTCACCACTGGACCAATAAACAACATTCTTATCAATGGAGAAAAAGATTGAAGTTGCAAGGACTTCATTCTTCTTGAATCAACACTCATGGAAGCAGCAGTCAGGAATTCAAAAGATGTACTGCATTAGGCAAATTTGCTGCACAAGACATTTTTAAAGTGTTGAAGAGCAAAGATACCAGCTTGAGGACTAAGGTGCATCTGACCCAAGCCATGGTATTTTCCATAACCTCATATGCATGTGAAAGCTGGACAGTGAATAAGGAAGACCGTAGCAGAATTGACGCATTTGAGTTATGGTGTTGGAGGAGAATATTGAAAGTGCCATGGGCTGCCAAAAGAACCAACAGATCTGTGTTGGAAGAAGTGTAGCCAGAGTGCTCCTTAGAGGCCAGGATGGCCAAACTTCATCTCTCCTACTTCAGACATATTGTCAGGAGGGACCAGTCGCTGGAGAAAGATATCATGTTTGGTAGGGTGGAGGGTCAGAGAAAAAGAGGAAGACCAAGACCCAATGAGATGGATTGGCTAGGTGGCAGCATCGAGGTTGGCCCAGGATCGGGCAGTGTTTTGTTCTGCTCTGCATAGGATTGCTATGAGTCAGTACTGACTCGATGGCACCTAACAACAGGAACAACAACAATCAGAAATCATCCCACTTCTTCCCCACATAAAAAAGACCTGTGTGTGTTCTTTTTGTGTGTAGTAAATAGATAGAACAAATGGTTTGCCATTTTCAACATTCTTCTCATGGACAATTCAGTGCTATTATAGTTGTTAGCTGCTATGGAGTCAATTTTGGACTTAGAGTGTCGCTATGTGATGGAGTAGACCTGCCCCATAGAGTTTTCGAAGATGAAATCTTTAGGGACTCGTGGTATGGTGTTGTAGGTAAACACTCGACATCAAGGACGGTTTGAACTGCAAGGTTGGTGGTTCAAGCTCACCAGTGGCTCCTTAGAAACCCTATACAGGGTCACTATGAGTCAGAACCAACTTGACAGCTCACAACAGCAACAACAATCTTTATGGAAGCAGGTTTCCAAATTGTTCTCCCATGGAGATGCTGAATGGGTTCAAGCTGCCAATTTTTTGGTTGGCAGCTGAGTATTTAACTGTTGAACTCAGTTATGTTTGCCATGTTCTTCAACCATCACTATTATCCATTTCCAAATTTTCCCATCAATCCTAACAGCTCAGTGTCCCCTTAATGGTGAGTCCTTCTATCTCCTGTCTCCCCTCCCCACCCTGTTAGTGTTGTCGAGTGCCGTTGAGTTGTTTCTGACTCATAGTGACCCTGTATAAGGTTTCCGAGGATTGACTTGGGTTTGAACTGTCAACTTTCTGGTTAGCAGCCCAGTGCTTATGCTACAGCACCACACTAGGGCTCCTCCCCACCTCAGTAACCACTCTATACACGTTCTATCCTAGATAGTTCATTTAACTGGGATCATACAGTAGGTGCGCTTTGCCAAAGTCCCTGTGGCTTCCTTTAGTACCTTGAGTTGGGCACTTAGTACGAATGCCACCTGGCAGTTTGGGACAGGGAAGAAAGGAAAAATCTGGAGCCTTTTGAAAAAACTGAATCATATCTCTAACAATGCATTAAACAATCCATATTTTTTGGAGTCCAGCTGTATTCAAGCCATTGTGCTGAGTATGGCATTGCTGTTGCTAAGTGCCATGAAGTCAGTTCTGTCTCATAGCCACCTTGTATAGGGTTTCCAAGGAGCAGTGGTAGGTTTGAACCACTGACCTTGCAGTTAGCAGTCTAATGCTGATCCTACATCCCCACACCAGGACTCTGAGTATGGCATTAGGAATACATGTAAGTAGAAGATAGGACCTTACACTTAAAGAAGTTACAACTGGAAATGACAGAGCATTTGAATACTCTACAACCAGCAGTCTACACCATCTCCACCTCCATCATTGGCTGAGTGCGCCAAGCTCTGTGGTGAGAATCCCCGTGCTTGTATTAGCTCATCCCGCTCTTACGGCACTTCAGCATGGGAAGTGTCATTTTACTTTTCCCATTTCACAGCAGTGGAAAATGAAGCTCAGAAAGTTCAAGTAACTAGGCAAAGGCGACCCATCTATCAAGTGATACAACTGCTGTTCAAGCCCTGCACTGTACCATCAAGGAACAGTGAATACCCAAGTGTGGAACAGGGACCTAAAATCTGTGGTTGTATCTAAGTGCTACTGAAATTTGGAAGGTACTGAGAAGACCTGACATAGTCTGGAATCTTGGGAGGCTTCACGAGTGAAGTGGATATAGAAGAGGACTTCAATGCTTCAGGTATGGGAATCACTGTGCGCAAAGCCAAAGAGGCCAAAATACTCACGTAGAGTCTGAGCAGACAGGCCCATCTAGAATGGGTCGAAGGAGAAAACACTGGAGACTAAGGCAGTTCATGAGGCCTTAGACAGATTATTGAATCTGGTCCTGATCCTTTGGTAACCAAACTGAAAGTAGACTTGGGGTAGGGGGCATTACATGTGTCCAGCAATGTCTAGTTGTGACCATTGTTCACCTCTTAGCACATTGCACAGAGCCAGTGGCTATGACAACTTGCTCTCAGATCCAAAAGGGGCAGAAGCAGTGAAGGGCTCGGGTGTACCATTTTGGTCCACTAACTGGTAATAGGAGCCCTATTATGGTGCTGTGGGTTCATGTGCTGGACTGCAAAGTTGGTTTGAACTGCAAGGTCAGCAGTTCAAGCTTACTAGCTGCTCCTCGGAAACTCTCTATAGAGTTACTAGGAGTTGCAACTGACTCAATGGCACTTAACAACAACAAGTGGCGTTATGAGTCAGGCTGCTGGCCTCAAGGTCAGCAATTGGAAGCTACCAGCCATTCTGTGGAAGAAAGATGATGTGTTCTGCTCCCATAAAGATTTACAACCTCAGAAACCCTATGCAGGGTGGCTATGAGTCGGAAACAATGCCACGGCACCCAACCATCACCAACAAGATGAGACACATGGAGTCTTGGTGTGGAGCTGTAGGATAAATACTGGACTGCTGCCCACAAGGTTGGTGATTCAAACCCACCACCCGCTCCTTGGAAACCCTGTAGAGGGTCAACTCAATGGCACTTAACAAGGTGAGACAACGTTTATGGTCCACAAAGACATTCCCAGAAGGGAACCAAAGAAAAACAGGTCCTTTCTTAAGTGTCCACCCAAGAGAATTGAAAACATACATTCATAGACTTGTACAAGAAGTTTCCTACCAGTCTTATTCATAATAGGCCCTAAGTGGAAATGATTCCAATAGCCCTTCACTGCTAAATGGATCAAGAGAGTGTGATACATCCAGACAGTGGATTATGATTCAACCATAAAAAGTAATGGAATGCTGATTATGCTAAAATGTGGATGTACCCTGAAAACATTATGCTAATTAGGTCAGAGAAAGTCCAACACCAAAGGCTACATATTGTTATCAGTCCATATATACAAGGGGGCTTCAAAGAGTTGGTGGGAAAATGGGATTGCAAGATAATGGAATTTTCCCCAGCAACTTTTTAAAGCCCCTCGTATGTGAACTGTTCAGAATAGGAAAATCCTAAGAGAGAGAGAAAGTAAATGGTGGTTGCCAGGGGTCAAGACAGAGAGCAGAATGGGATGTTACTGCTGATGGGTATAGGGTTTTTGCTGGAGTTAAGAAAATGTTCTGTAATTAAATAGTGATAATGGTGTGGCACTGTAGGTTCAGCACTGGACTGTGAACTACAGGGTTGGTGGTTCAAACCCATGAGCCACTCCTCAGAAAACTTGTACAGGGTCGTTATGAGTTGGAATTGACTTGACAGCATTTAACAACAACAGTGGTTGCTTGTGACTATTTAAAAAAACAGTGAACTTTACACTTTAAATTATATAAATCCACATATCACAGCCTTCGATATGGATTACATCTCAATGTCAAGAAAACAAAAATCCTCACCACTGGACCAATAAACAACATTCTTATCAATGGAGAAAAGATTG